>NC_066885.1:28102919-28302919 GCF_022985175.1 Labeo rohita | reverse complement strand
CCTCCGAAATAGCAATGTGCTGTTTTGAGGACCACAGGAAACTGTTTGAACTGAAGTCTTTTGTGTTAACATACTAGTGCTCTGATTTTGGATGAACTGGGTCCTGCAAAATACGAGTTTTAGAGCTCCATACTGCACATCCATCAACTGTACAGCATGGCTCTTTAAAGTATTAATATTAAAAACATATCAGATGCCTTACTATTTTCATTCAAATTTCTAACAATCCCATTTTCTTTTGTTTCAGTTGGCAGATAGTTGTTGTCTGAAAATCCTGATACATTCAGTATCTTCCCTTCCTTTTGCTTGGTATTGATCATTTCATATCAGACCCTCTTTGTGAATGTAAAAATGAATCTATTGCTTCATTGTTTTCAGCAGAAAGGATTGATAAGCCAAAACAGTGGTGATATCCACTTCCACCCCCAAAAAGTATTTTCTTTTTAAGAAAATGGAGATATTCGTCAGTTTCTTAAACCTGTCTCAAAAATCAAAGATGGTGCATTTTAGCACTGAAACACAAGCTTTATACTGTTATTTACGAAAGAGTTGAGCAGAATCTTCTTTCACGCAATTACATTACATAACAGCGTGTTTGTGTGGATGTCAATGCTCGACTTTCTGTTAAAAAGAGAATATAGCCCATAGCTATATTCTGTTTATAACAGAGAATATAGCTATGGTTACTTATGGTTCCATATCGGCAAGAACGAACATATCACGTATGCATTGTCCAATATTGGTGTTATTACAATTGGTTTTAAATAATGACTTTTATTGTTTGTAAGATTTCAAGTTATGTGGAACCCTTGATTGACTGGTCAAAACAAAATGCTTGATCTTGCACAGAATTGCACTAAAGGAGATAAAGCAGCCATTTTCTTGAAAGGGCTGTGTAAAGATATGCTACAAACTTACATTCCATTTCATTTCAGTTTAGAACAGAAGGAAGAGATTTGTTTTAAAAACAAAAACATACGGTTCTTGGATGATGGGTTTCTACCTCATATTGGGTTTTTATTTTGACCTTTTTAGCATGCCTGTGAAATTGATGTGTGTTTCCAGCTGGTTTGGGATAAGGCAGGTGATAATGGCATGTTGTTTTGTGATAATAGGGCCGGGGAAAAACTTCTGGATTTAGCAAATTCCTGTAAAACACAATACACTCTATGTCTGTCCCAAACAAACCTCCTGATAATTTCCAGAATGTTTGCCTAGATAACCAAGACGAAAAACGAGTATGAGAGACTGTTTGAATGACGTACATGGCACAAAAAACTTCTGTACCTGAAGGAATGTTGCTTGCTTTTGTTTCCTTGTAATAAAAAGCACACATTCAGATGTTATTTTGGTTTGATGATTTCATTTTGTAGTCAGTAGTCATATTTTGAAAGAGAAAGAGTTGACAGCTTCCGTTCATAGACATTAAAATAAAGTGTGATTTCTTGTAATGACACATAACTTTGCAGCTTTACACTGATCTGCATTAACCTATTACCCAAATATTATACATTATGTTTAACTACTACACATACAGTTGAGGACAAAAGCTCACTGATGCTCCAGAAGGAAAAACGTGAGTTAAGAGTGGGGGGTGAAAACTTTTGAACAGAGTGGAGATGTGTACATTTTTCCTATTTTGCCTAAATATCATATTTTTTAAATTCCTTTCTCATTCCTGACTTCCCAGAAGACAAAATAAGTTAAATGTACCCAGATTTTCAAATTCAGAACGTTTAATGCATCTTGTTTCCTTCTGGAGCATCAGTGAGCGTTTGAACCTTCTGTAATAGTTGCATATGAGTCTTTCAGTTGTGCTCTGGGTTTAGAGATGGATCTCAAAATCATAGTCACTGTTGGAAAGGGTTCAAATACACAAAAATGCAGGAAAACCAAAGAATTTGTGGGACCTGAAGGATTTTTCTGAAGAACAGCAGGCATATACACAACCATTCAAAAGTTTGAGATCAATAAAAAAATTTTGTTGTTGAGTCTCTTGATTCAAGGCTGCATTTGATTAAAAATACAGTAAAAACAGTAATACTGCAAAATAGTATCACAATTTAAAATAACAGCTTTCCATTTTAATAAACTACTAAATATATTCCTGTGATGGCAAGTAATTAAAATAATGACCCCAGATTTTTGAATGGTAGAGTATTTTGTTATGAAAAAAAATTCTATTTAAAAAAAAAAGCTGTTCTTTTTAACTCTTTTGATATCATAGGTATCAAAAAAAATGTATCAAAGGTTCCCCCAAAAAAAGGTTAAGCAGCACTGCAGTTTCTAACATAAACAATAACTCAGATAACAACTCAGCAGATTTCTGAAGGATCATGTGACCCCGAAGACTGGAGTAATGGCAGATGAAAATTCAGGTTTGCCATCACAGGAACAAGCTGTACTCTACAGTATATTAAAATAGACAATTACTTAAGTTACAGTAATATTTCACTATATTAAAGTTTTACTGTATTTTTAATCAAATAAATGCAGCCTTGATGAGCATAAGAGAGAGAGAGGAAAAAAAAAAAACATTAGTAGAGAAAGAAATATAATTAAAATCTGAATTCTATATAGCTTTGGTTTAAAGTCGTTGTACCCCAGTAAGAATATTTTTATTCTGCCCTAGTTTACATCCTGGACAAAATCCTTAAAAATAGGAAAAACAAATCGTTGTTTACCATAAAATAAGTTGTTTATTTCATTCAGAGAGTAATATACATAATTGCACATCAATTGTGGGCTTTTGCTTGTGGCCACATTTGTCAATGTTTTAAGAAAATAAGCTCATTTTAAGATGCAGTCTTTATTAAATATGCAAATTTAAAATGCAAGTAAAAAGTTCACAACCAATTGTTTAAAGAAACTTTGATTAGAAACATCAGAACACAGCAGCTAGTGCACCCTTGATTTAATCAGCGGCGCCGACCACTGTTTGTTTGTCAGCGTCTCGTTCTAGTGAATCATTGACACAATTTTAGAAACAAACTACGATTAGGCAATTTCTGCAGAGCGCCACTGTGTGCACAGTTAAAGACCATACATTAAAATGACAAATGTGTCATGGTTAGAAAAAAAAAAAAAAAAGTAGTAGAATAAATCATAAAATCTGCATCTACTAATATTAGCTCTAAGAGGTCAATAGAAAAGTGTTTAGGCACACATCCAGAGGTCTTGGTTCTTAACTGTATCCCTTTGTAGGAGTTTTTGGCTTCAGCATTGGCCTTCAGTTTACAATCTGAACAGGGAACTTGATGCAAAATAAATCTTTGCTGGAGTCGTCTCTTAATTCCCATTCCACGACCAGTTTTATCTAATCAACAAACACAAAATAAAGAAGTGAATGCATGCAACATGACAGTATTGTTTAGAACTAGAGGTAAATAAGGAAGTTCACACTTACTGCTGGATACTCGTTCTTGACAGGCAACTGGTTAACGTAGCTGTACGTTTTTTGCTGCTCAATGGGACACTGAATTCCAGACTTGCAACCATCTGGTTGAGGAATAGGGAAGGGGACGGGGACACCAGCGACGACACCGTGAACCAAAGCTGTGCTGGTCTGACTGGCAACATCTAGGGGAAATAAAACCATGTTGTTGATTTCCTAAATTTAGATCTGGTTTATTTGAGCGGTTACTGGATGTGAAAAGCAACTTACTACTGGTGAAGGTTACATTGACTGTGTAGGACTGTCCTTTGTGAAGCGGGCATGGCTGTTGTGGACAGGGCACGATGTCAACCTCTATAACTTTACCTTGTACTGAGCCTGTAAGGAAAAACAGAGAAAATAAGGATTTAGAAAGACATAGACAGGGAATGAAGACATAATGCGAATTGTTAAATATATGAACTTCATAAAGTACTTACCACAGTCCACAAATTTCACCTGCTCAGCATTAGTGTAGGCGAGAAAAGAAAGTAAAACAACGCAGAGCATACGGTAATCCATGGTTCAGATTAAATTCTGTGGAGAAAAAACAAACGATTTTACTGACAGAGTACAAACACAAGTATTAGATCGCTTAATCACACGATAGTGAATCACTGCGTAGTTTCTGTACACTTTCTTAGGAAAATGTGACCCGTAACAATTAACACACACGCAGACACAGGAAATAATACTACAGATACGGATTTTCAGCTCAATAAAAAAGTTAAAAAAAAAAAAAAAAATACCAACGAATTTAGTTTAAATTTACTTACCAGCCCCTTCCTTCAGAGCCCTGTTTTCACACCTTACTTCCTTGTCACAAGATCAGAATGACTGTTCTCCAATCAAATACTGTCTGTATGGGCGTCTTCATGACGTAAACGCGGTTTCGGCGAATTCTTAACCAATAGCAGTGACTCATGGAAATGGTCTAAAAACAAGGAGGACACTCTGTTGCCAGATATATCAAAATCCCTCTGTCAAGCTATTGTACTCGCGCAGAGATCGAAAAAAGTAAAATTATCTTGCTCTTTTAATTTCGGAAATGTGTGTGTGTGTGTGTGTGTGTGTGTACTTGTTTTTGCTACATTGTGGGGACCAAATGTCCCCACAAGGATAGTAAAACCTGAAATTTTTGACATTGTGGGGACTGGCTTGAGGTCCCCATGGGTACAAAAGCTTATAAATCATACAGAATGAGTTTTTTTTTTTTGAGAAAGTAGAAATGCAGAAAGTTTTCTGTAAGGGTTAGGTTTAGGGGTAGGGTTAGGGTAAGGGGATAGAAAATACAGTGTGGAGAATATAAAAACCATTGCACCTATGGAGAGTCCCCACAAGGATAATAAACCAGACGTGTGTGTGTGTGTGTGTGTGTGTGCTTCCACTACTTTTCAACAGTTGAAATAAACATTAAATACCAATAAATCATAAAATGTTTGCATTTGAATAATACAGGGTGAAAACAATTTAAAAGTTATATTTTTGTTTTAAAAAACATATATAATTGAGTTTGAGAGATTTCATGTGTAACAAAATCTTGTAACAATATAACATTTTTTTAGTGTGTTTTTTAGTGTAAATACAGATTTTATGTACAATTTAATTAAATTGTTTGATTGAAATCAAACTCTGTGAACTTTATGTTTACATTACAAAAATCTGGCATCTGTAAGGCTTGATTGGGAAAAATTTGAAAATGGAGCCATAATGTGACTGATATCAGATTATTTATTTATTTCTCTCTTTCTATCTTTCTATCTATCTATCTATATCTATCTATATCTATATATATATATATATATATATATATATATATATAGGAATCATTGTTTCATTATTTAAGTCATCTATCTATCTATCTATCTATCTATCTCTCTCTCTCTCTCTATATATATATATATATATATATATATATCATAACTAGAATAGTTCCAGTCCTTGATTCTGATTGGTTGAGTCACGTTCTAAGCTGTTATAAATTATTCTACAAATATACACCTTTGTTTACATCTGTGTGTTTGTAGGAACCACAACCGTTTTTGAGGAACTACATTGTTTGGAGGAAGAATAATGTTGTTATTAATATCATTACACTTTATATACATATTTATAACAGCTGAGGGGGTTTCGCGTTGTGCTTAACAACGCCCCTTAGCTATTATAAATTCACTGTAAACCAGGGCTTCTTGGGGCTTACTGCTTTAGTTTACCACAACAGACTCTTCTTACAGTGAAGAGGCCATATGTTTGCCAATAAAGTGACACGTTTATGGGAAAAAAATATTGCACATTAAATTTGCTCAGTAACAGATTTAATTTACTGAAGTGAAAATGTTTTTGTGACATAAAAAGCTTGCTTTTCATAAGCATTAGAAGCTAAACCATCAGTATTAAAGTGACTTATTGAGCTATTATAAAGTTATGTTAATTTAAGTCAACTTTTTAGGACTGATTTTTAAAACGTACTCACGTTCACTTTTATTATTCGTTTGTAACCCAAAATTAGTTTAATAAGTATGAATTTATAAAAATTAACGTAAATGAATAAATAAGGGTTAAACGAATGAATCTGGCAACCCGTCGTTCCGATAACTCCATTATGCGCATGCGCAGTACTGTTTGTGTTACAGAAGATGTCATTCGCCAGAAGACTGCTCATAAGCGCCCCTAAAACAGCGTTGTTTCACTCTCTCAAGTATGCACAAATTAGCGAAATTGCAATGATACTTTCGGGATGTATTGTATGATATAATACGACTTTGTTTTACTTTTGGTACTTTATCTTTAGATAGTAAACAATCCACGTAGCTTAGCTAGCTAGCTTAAGAACAGTTGTGATAGTGAGCTAACGGCACAGATGACATTGTTTGATAATTTAAACTATCACTTATGCATGACGATTAATCATCGCCAAATTTGAATTAAATATTTGATTAAGTGATGGTAAAATTACTCGTTTGTTTTCAGTTTCTTGCATATAAACGTTCTGTTTACATATTAAGCCAAAGCGTTTTAATCTGTTTCATAGCTATCCTTTTATTTAATATAATTCTATTGTAATGATGTGCATATCAAAACTCCTTAGCCATGCGTTATTGTGATCAAGGCCATTGTGTGTGCTGCCATTACTCACTGTCACGTGTCTTTGTTGTTGGCCAGAACTGAGACCGTGAGAACATGTTCAGCTCCTCTCACCTGCACTGCGCGCTACAGCAGCGCCTCTTCTACCAAAGAACAGCATCAGAACCCCTCCAGCAGTCCAGCTGACAACGTCAATCTCAGTGAATCCTGTGTCAAGGTTTGACCTCACCTGCACTTCATCTTACATTACATTTTTGGGAGTAACAAATAAACCAATCATACAAGACATGGACAGGTATAAATAATAGTCAATCAATATTTTTCCCCACAGAGGCTTGCTGAGATTATGGGAAAGGGAGAGTATCTGAGGATAGCAGTGGAGGGAGGCGGATGTTCAGGGTTCCAGTATAAATTCTCAGTGGATACCGTTAAAAATGAAGACGACAGGTAATTACAAAAATAAAGCAATGCGTAGGCACTTTCATCACAGAGTGTACAGCGCTTGAAAAGTAAATTTTAAAAACTTAAAAAATGTTTTCATCAACATCAGGAGGTCAGTATCCTTTCATATTTTATAGGAGTTTTGCAGACATTTTACCAAACCTTAAGATATGACTTAGAATCACTCTCAAAAAGGATATTAATTTTTAACACTTTTTTTGTGTTGACTATTTTTTAGTTTTGTGTAATTTTGTGTATGTAATTGGCACAAATTGCATAACTATAACACATTAGTGTGTAGAAATGAGCAGGAATAACTCATTGGTTGAGTTAAAAGTAACACCAAATGTGTTGTCCTTAACTAGACGCAGAGGTGTGTTAAGAAACAACAACGGCTGTGTTGTTTTTAACACATCCCGTTTAAGAGCATACAGTTTAAACAAATGATTTTGTTCATTTCTAGTACTATACATGAGAGAATTGTGGATTTAATTTTTGTTGATCAGTTTTATTAATTTAAAATAGCCATTGACCTAGACAATATTTAGCTTATATTTAATAGGAAACAATAGTATTCATATATAACTATTTGTAGTGTTATATATTTAAAAAAAAAAAGATTTTATGTATCCAGAAATTTTAACTGTAGAAGGCTAAATTGTCTTACTAAATAATGAAAAATATTTAATTTTAAGTGCTAAATAATTACCTAAATAAATAAAATATAAATGTTTTATAACAGATGTTGCATTTATGTATTTTTTAAAATTGTTAAATACATTTTAGGAGGTGAAATCACCATTTTAAAGATGAGAGTACAGAAAACTTGCTACTGTTCATAATTTTATCTAGTTATCCTAACATTTCTAATAATTATCTCTCTCCAAAGAACAGAAATGTTTGTGCCTTTGTACCAAATCAAAAGTCTTAATGTTTGTTAATGATGGTAGAAATTAACCTTTTCAAAGCTTTGCTTCTCAAAATGATTCACATGCAATTAATGCAATTAAGAAATCATCACATTAACCAATACGAAGTGCCTGTATGTGTTATTTTATTAATTTTCAGGGTTTTGAAACAGGCCAACCAAAGACTATTAGCTACTACTTTTTCATTTAATTACACAAATGTCTTATTAAAATGCCTACAAATGTGTAAAACTGATCCAAAATCAAGGCAAAATAAGGTGTAAAAAAGAAAAAAAGGTGATCTCAATTCATAGGTTAATGAGGGCAAACAGTCTAAATTTGACTTCACAAAGATTTGTTTATTGAAATCATGTGAATTTGGAAGTTGAAACGCACTCTGAACCACTGGTTCATAACACATGATTTGCAAAGTTTTTAAGCAGTGGTTTGAAGGCACCCATTACAACAGAAATGTGAATATTTAGTAAAACCATGATAATTAATTTTTGTTGACCTCTTGCTTTTGGTCTCTTCGTTCCAGAGTGTTTGAAAAAAATGGTGTCGGGATAATAGTTGACCCGGACAGTCTGGAGTTTGTCAAAGGATCCACTATTGACTTCAGTCAGGAGCTCATCCGTTCTTCCTTTCAGGTGTTGAAGAACCCACAGGCTGAACACGGCTGCTCGTGTGGCTCGTCCTTCTCTGTCAAAATCTGACACCCATCCTATTTCCATTTGTTATAGTTTATGAAGTTGTTAATGCATGTGCTTATTGAAGATCAGCCAGAAGCATGATAATAAGCTAACGTGAGGGCTTCTGATATGTTAAATCTATTAATATGAGCACAGATGATAGAAGAAAAACCAAATTCAGGCCCTGCAGTTGATAGTGTGTTGTATATAAAGAAGATTGTAAATATATTTCTAATAAAGTTATAATATAATATGATTTGCCTTTGCCTGTTACGATTATTCTTTTTTGGAGGGGAATATTCTCAGGGTCACAGCCTATTATTTTGAATCACAGTGTTCAAAGGAATCACATGATAATAAATAAGAATCATTTTTAATCTGTTTTCAGAGAAATCATGTGACAAAGAATAGGAATCATTATTGTGAATCACGGTGTTCAGAGGAATCATGTGATAATGAATAGGAATCATTGTTTTGAATCATGGTGTTCAGAGGAATCATGTGAAAATGAATAGGGTCATTTTGAATCACAGTGTTCAGAGGAATCATGTGATAATGAATAGGAATCATTATTTTGAATCACAGTGTTCAAAGGAATCGTGCTAATGAATAGGAATCATTATTTTGAATCATGGTGTTTAAAGGAATCATGTGATAATGAATAGGAATCATGTTAATGAATAGGAATCATTATTTTAAATCGTGGTGTTCAAAGAAATCATATAATAATGAATAGAAATCGTGTTAATGAATAGGAATCATTATTTTGAATCACACTGTTTGGAGGAATCATGTGATAATGAATAGGAATCATGTTAATGAATAAGAATAGCTATTTTCGCTATATCGCTATACAGTGTTCAAAGGAATCATGCTAATGAATAGGAATCATCATTTTGAATCATGGTGTTCAAAGGAATCATGTGATAATGAATTAGAATCATTATTTTGAATCACGGTGGAAGAATCGTGATATCATATAGGAATCATTATTTTGAATCTGGGTTCAGAAAAATCAGGTGACAAAGATTTGGAATCATTATTTTGAATCACGGTGTTCAGAGGAATCATAATGAATAGGAATCGTGTTAATGAATAGGAATCGTTATTTTGAATCACAGTGTTCAAAGGAGTCATGCTAATGAATAGGAATCATTATTTTGAATCATGGTGTTCAAAGGAATCATGTGATAATGAATAGGAATCATTTTGAATCACGGTGGAGGAATCATGTGATACTATATAGGAATCATTTTGAATCTGTGTTCAAAAAATTACATGACAAAGAATAGGAATCATTATTTTGAATCACGGTGTTCAGAGGAATCATGTGATAATGAATAGGAATCGTGAAATCGTAAAATTATCGTAAAATTAAAAACTGAGAATATTCAATAACTGTGACAGCGTTTTACATGAGCATGTCATTTATATATGTACATCTTTTTTTATTAAACTTGGCTTTTAAGAAACATTTCACAAAAATATACAAAAGAATGTCTTTACAAATGATATTTACATTGATAACAAGAAAATCAAAATATGAATTAAATACATCTCTTTCAATCAGAATGATACTGAAGGAGAGAAAATGTTGCATTTCATTCTTCAGTTCACTCTGTGCCTCCACAATCCAGCTGAGTAAAATGAAATGAAAATAAAAACAATAATAATTAAAAAAAAAGTTTAATTCCTAACCAGAATGAATGTGATGTTATAAAGGCTTCAGCAGCAAGATGAACAGTGATTTCAGATAAGACAGCATTGAAACAAACTCTTTTCATTCATTTTCTGAGGGATTGCATTACCATTTTTTTCTTTTAAACTTCGATCTCAGACAAGAAACACAAAGCATACGGTTCATACCTACTCGCACAGACGCACAAACGGACATCTCAAGTTTACTAATCGAGCTAAAGTTGCTACATATGAGGTTAGGAGTGTCATCTACTGTTTAGGGAGACCACGTTCAAGATCAACATTAAAAGACCACTGGACTACCACAGTGAGCAGGTCAAGTATACAGTGCATAGAATGCTTTGGCATGCTGACATCCTAGAATATAACGCCAGTGTTACATTCAGGGAGAAGGCCACAGGAGATCTAATAAACCTCGAAAAGAACCACCAAACCAAATCAACATAAATACATCAGAAAACAATAAGGTAGAATATAAAACGAGAATCTCCAACAAAAAAAAACACACCTAAATGAACAAAAACACAGGTAGTTTAAGGCTAATCGTACTTAGCTTGCTACAAGTTCTTTTTCATTTGGAAGAAAATCTTAAAAATTTGAAAATCTTGATACAGACAGAAATAAATTACGTTCTGCAACTTGTAGCTCAGGATTTTTTTTTTTTTTTTTTAAAGAAAAGGGGTAAACACATACACATCTGACAGATCTTTTACTGTACGTTGGGTCATGTGACACTTTGGCCCAACTATCATTCAAAAACGGTTGAGTTCAGGTATGGGTGACGGCTCATTAAGATGCATGCATCCGGTCACGGAGCAGACGGGTAGTGAAGACTGTGACATCCACTGTCTGATGTTCCTCATTCCACGAGTCGGTTCACTCGTGCTGTCAGCTGGGCTTGTGATGGTTTTGAGGCAGCAGAGAGGAGACAGCATAACCTCAGTGAGGAGTGTGAACACAACGCCACACAAACAGGCTGAAACATACACAGAAAACATGTCACGAATAAAAAAGTTTCCAATTGAATTGTTGTAACAACATCATTGTAGAAACATTTCTAATACTATTTTTAGTGTGACTCCCAGCAATTCTTGGTTTTGACTGGTTAATGACAGCATTCTGCAATCAACTGTATATAACCATTGCCCAACCGATTTTCTACTGTACTGTAATTTCATGTCCGTTTCTTTATAGTTTGGTGTTTATTTTTAATGTATTGCTTTATTTGTTCATTTGCTCTTTCATTTACCCATTAAAATTTCACTTGGCAATATGGTAAAAAGTTAAAATATTTAAGATATTTATAAGATCTTAAAGGGGTCCTATTATGTTCTTTTACAAAGTCCTTATTTTGTTTTGGGGGTGTACTAGAACATGCTCACATGCTTGGTGGATCGAAAAACGCATTATTTTTCATATAATTTACATTATTACAATACCTTTCTCCCAGCCTGGCACAAAAGGCTCGATTAGTTCCAGGTTTAATGAAGGCCCGCCTTCCGAATAACAAAATGTGTTGTGATTGGTTAGCTGTCTCACTGCGTTTGGATTGGCCAACAGCTTAGACGGTGTTTCAGTACTGCCACGCCCCTTGCCAAAGCAAGTTCTGTGTACAACCGGTAGCACAAGCTAGATTAAAGTGATTCTTACACTTTAAATATGGATAGTTTTCTTACAAAAACACATCAATTTGCTACAGGAGGCCTTTATTGACCCCCCGGAGCCGTGTGATGCACTTTATTGGACTTGTTTTGGACTGATGAAGAGAAATAGCCATCTATGCCATTCTAAAGCTTGGGAGTGCCAGGATCATTTTTAATATAACTCCGATTGCATTTGTCTGAAAGAAGGAAGTCATATACACCTAGGATGCATGGAGTGTGAGTACACAGTACACTGCAGTAGTGTTGGGTTCTGTCGTCAGCCTGCAAGATCGCCAATACATGATATTATCGTGCTAATGTATTTAATTATTTACATACTTAGTTTCATTGCCCGAAACCAGCTCCAGCATAAAGCTAAAAGCAGCCTAACATTATCAAAGAACATCATCACTGATTAGTCTAGCCTATTCTAGTGCAAGTTTATGCATTTTAAAAAACACTTGCGTTATAAGTGAAGCTATCTACACTGTATGATGAATAAATCTCTTACCACACACTGCACATGCATGCGGCGCGTTATGGCTTCGACACGGCCACTTTAGTCAATGCTTGTGTTTATACCCACCGTGCTGAGGCTCATTGAAGCGTCTCAGAAGCTGTGCTGCATCACTAAAGTTAGGCTAATCCCCCACCTTGCCCCTACCCACCCCCCAACAATTCGAATTTCCGTTCGTTGTAGTTCTTGAAAAGGGATTTTTTAAAAGCGAAATATCTCCCTTTGGAGTGGACTTGAGATTTGTAACTTTTTTATGCCCAAACATACTTTTTTTTTTTTTATGCAACTCTTTTTTATGCCCAAACATACATACCACACACTGACTACACTACCATTCAAAAATGTGGGGTTAGTAAGAATAAAATTTTAGATTTTAAGAAATTAATACAGTGCCCTACACTAATATTGGCACCCTTGGTAAATACGAGCAAAGGCAGCTGTGAAAATAAATCTGCATTGTTTATTTTTTTGATCTTTCATAAAAAAAACAAAAAAACAAAAAGTTAGCCACAATTATCAGCACCCCTAGAAATTCTTATGAGTAAAATATTTCTATATATTCCTATTCATGTTGACATTTTTTAGCACACCAGCGTGACTAGGAGCATGAATTGTCCAGGATTATACAAATATGAGGAACACAAAGGTCAAATTCCCTTAATCATCCATCACAAGGAGTAAAACCAAAGAATATAGCTCTGATGTGCAGAACAACATTGTTGAGCTTCACAGTGGCTGTAAGAAAATAGCTAAAGCATTGAAAATCCCTATTTCCAACATCTGGGCAGTAATTAAAGGAAAAGTTTACTTCCAGAACAAAAATTTACATATAATTTACTCACCCCCTTGTCATCCAATATGTTCATGTATTTTTTTTCTTCAGTTGTAAAGAAAATGTTTTTAAAATAAAAAAATTTCAGGATTTCTCTCAATATAGTGGACTTCTATGGTGCCCCTGATGTAAATGATTTAAATGCAGCTTCTAAGGGCTTTAAACGATCCCAGCTGAGGAAGAAGGGTTTTCTTTAGTAAAACGATCGGTTATTTTAAAAAAAAATTCAATTTATATATTTTTTAACCTCAAATACTAACTCTGTGTGAACTCTGTGTATTCCGGTTCATGGAGAAACATCCTGAAATGTTTTCCTCAAAAAAGATCATTTCTTTATGACTGAAGAGAGAAAGACATGAACATCTTGGATGACAAGGGGGTGAGTAAATTATATGTAAATTTATGTTTCAGAAGTGAAATTTCTCCTTTAAGAAGTTCCAATCAACTAAAGATGGAAGATGCCTATATCGTCCCAATGCACGATGAAGAGGAGAGTTTGAGTGGCCAAAGACTCACAGCTCCAAACATCACAGCTGGAGAACTGCAGAGATTAGTTAAGTCAAACAGCCCCTACATCACCACATGTTGTTTGGGAGGGTTTCAAGAAAAATCCTCCTCGCTCATCCAAAAACAAACTCCAGCATATTCAGTTGTCAGACACGACTGGAACCTCAAACGGGATTGGCTTCTATGGTCAGACGAAACTAAAAAAAGAGCTTTTTGGCAGCAAAACCACCGGATGGGTTTGGAGCAAACAGGGATGAAAAGTACCACATGCGCACAGTTAAATATACTGCTGGATCTTTAATGTTGTGGGCCTATTTTTCTGCCAGAGGTCTTGAACGCCTTGTTCAGATACATGGCGCTGTGGATTCTATCAAATACCAACCAATAAAAAATCTAAACCTGACTGCCTCTGTTAGAAATCTTATAATGCACCTTGATTGGATCTTTCTTTAGGACAATGATCCAAAACAAACATCAAAATCAACAGAAGTGGATCACTGAGCACAAAATGAAGCTTCTGCCATGGCTATCCCAGTTCCTTGACCTGAACCCTACAGAAAATGAGTGGGTTGAACTGAAGAGAAGAAGCACCAACATGGAGCTGGGAATCTGAAGGATCTGGAGAGATTCTGTATGAAGGAATGGTCTCTGATATCTCAGCAGGTGTTCTCCAAACTCAGGCATTATAGGTGAAAACTCAGAGCTGTTATCTTGGGTGTTGGATGTTGCAATAATTGGGTGCCAATAATTGTGGCCAACGTAAACAAGAGAAAAACATTTATTTCATAATGAGATTTCCCCCCAACTTTCCATTGTTTTACTTCCATGACAGGTTAGAATTTTGTGAAACTGTCTCAATGTATGGACTCAAAAAAGGAAGAATAATAAAGAAACTACAGCAAGACAGGGGCCACAACCACAACAGAACAAGCACCTTCTATCATCGCCTCCGGCGCTGACGACAAAGCGATCCCCGTTGGTGAAGCGGATGTTGGTCAGGTGGGCCGAGTGGCCCAGAAAACGTTTGTGTTTGGCCTGAGGAAACAGATTCTAGTGAGAAAGTTTGCTATTTTATCCTTGAAAAAGCAGAAATGTGTGCAGAACAGGTCAGAGTATAGATATAAAAATTTTAAAACCCAATTAAACAGCTGAACTTTGGCTGTTGTGAGAATGTTTTGATCTGTGTTGGGAAGAACTATGTCACACATAGCTCTTGTTGTTTTTCATTGCCTTGTGATGCACTGTCACATGCTGTGGGATTTTCTCAACACTCAGTAAAATGCAATATGCAGAGACAGCGGAAATCAGTCTGTGGTTTATATTTATCTGTAGCAACAGCACTATTGACCCTTGTAAAGTACACTTTAGCATACTTTAAAAAAACAGTACTTACTTAGCAGGCACCTTGATATCAATTTGACGTCAAATATTAGTCAAGACCTGATCAAGATGCTGTAACATCATTTTAAATTCAGTTTGGATGGCCAGTTTGGATCTTTTCCAGTGGTGATTGGGTGAAAATAGGAAGTTAATCCCACACTGAAATTGGTTTAAAGTATGTGTTCATTTTAGACAGTTTTGGCGTCAGCTTGTCTTTGAAATATGGTTAACATGTACTGCATTTGTAGTAAACTAAAATGTGCCTTCATGTCATTTCTTTTACAAGTTGAAACTTGTATGTCCTGTTGCATTTACACATTTGCACATCTGTAATTGTGATGTTGCAATTTCATACATTTAAAATATATTACATTTAAATGCAACATCAAACTCAAATTATTATCATTACTTTGCATGTGTTTTAGTATGTTAATCAACACAGCAAAAAAGGCGTACTTATATAAAGCAAACGATAATTTAAGATGTATTTTAAACTAAAGTTTTAATTTGACATTATTACAAAGTGCAATTTTACATGTGTAGCATTTTAAAATGTATAAACTATAGACAGGACTTTTGACTAGCGTCATCTTAGTTTCACTCTTTTTATGGCAGAATTAATTTATGATCGACAATTATGAAATATCACCAATGAGTGAAGCCCACCTTCATTTGTACAAATAGTTATGAAGTTCATCAGAGTATTGTATATTATTGTTAGACTTCTACATTGTTTATAAGCCCATAAATGCGGACAAAGGTGTTTATTGCATGTTGTTATATTTTAAAGGATTTTATGGTGATAGTGTATAGTATGATGGGAAGGAAAAGAGGACAAAGTGTCAGTGTGTCAAAATAACCATAAAGTGGGCTAGTAAACATATTAACACTAAGTTTAGATCAGCAAAATAACTTATTCGTCTGTTAAGTGAAGAAAAAACTAAACTAAAAAACACAAAAAGACAAAACTAAAACTAACGTTAAATAATTTGGCATTTTGAAATTATATATAAAAAAATAAATTAATTAAAAACTCAAAACAACTGAATTAAATGACATGAGGGTTAGTAAATGATGATAGAATCTTCATTTTCCATTCTTAAGTCACCATGTATCACAAAAAAGTGTATTTTTCAAACAAAACCACATTTTTTTTGTGGAAAAACTGTGGTATACTTACAAATTTCTCTGGACACGGAAAGTCGAACAGCTTTACCATTCCAAAGTCATCGCCTGTGACGATGTTGAGGCCGGAGTGAGACACACAAGCGCAGGTTACGTCTGCCTTATCTGTGTTCCTGGACCAGATCCCCACCACCTCATCCCCGAGGACACTACACAGACACCCAAACACTACAGTACTGGAGTAGCTATTGTGAACAGTCACTTTACTGACAGAACTGGAATTCATTTTTATTTTTAATGAGATGTTAGTAGTGCTTTAACCACCAGTGGTTATCCAGATGGTGTACAATGAAGGTACACCAGGCAGCAAAACAAGAAATTTTGCTTGAGTAAGAAAATGAATCAGGAGAAGTGCTGTGGAAAAACAGTATGCTGCAATTATAGACAGGATTAGATTCCTCCGATAGATAATTTGCTGTGTGAAGAAAAACACAGATATTTGAACTGAATAAGAACACACACATTAATCTAATCTCCTTACGAAAGTGATACTTGTGATCTTGAAGTCTGATAGAATGACTGTGCTATTTACTAATCTGATTTGCCCGTCTCAATTCAATCAATGGGAATAATTAAATCATTCAGGTGTGATGTCATGCACGTAAGATCAGTTTGTTTTCAGCTGCTGATGTGTGAGTGTGCTGCAGTCCGTTACCTTGTCCATGTGGCCCAGGTTATTCTGTCTATCACTGCTTGCTCAGTGACCTGCTTTCCAGAAGGCACCTCATAGACTACACGTTTATAAGCACCAGTAGACAACTGCAAAGAGCAAAACATGCAGACATAGTGAGTAATTTTGTGTAGAACTGAACTAAAACTGTCTGGCACAGACACAGCTTAGAGAAAGTCATTAAAATACACTTTGTTCTTAAAAGGGGAAGAACAGCCTTACTTGATGTAAAATCTTTACTTAAGTTATTTAATAAGTTAATAAATTGAGTAATGGTCACATGACATGCAAGTAAAAAAAACTGTAAAGTAAAAACAAAAAATAGATATTTTATTAAGTGTTCTATCTTGATTTTTTTTACTTTTTTAATTTTATATTTTTATGAATTAATTTACCTTTTTTTTTCAACTCACTAACACCTTGCCGTTCCCTCTCAAACTAGTGGCTTAAAGGATTAATTCACTCCTGAATTAAAATTTCCTGATAATTTACTCAGCCCCATGTCATCCAAGATGATCATGTTTTTCTTTTTTTCAGTCAAAATAAAATTTATAAAAAACAAAATAAAAGTTTTTTGAGGAAAACATTCCATTTTTCTCCATATACTGGACTTAAATGGGGATCAACGGGTTGATGGTACCAATTGTAATTTCAGTGCAGCTTTAAAAGGCTCTACACAATCCCAGCCAAGGAATAAGGGTCTCATCTAGGTCATTTTCTAAAAAAAAACCCTACAAATTTATATACTTTTTAACCACAAATGCTCATCTCGCACTAGCTCATCTTCACACATCATGTAGTCACATTGGAAAGGTTAAGCGTGATGTAGGCCGAAGTACCGATCCAGTGTTTACAAAGCGAACGTGCAAAGAAAGTTAAACGGCATTTACAAAAAAAGGTAAAACAACAGTGTCAGATGATTTTAAAGTTGGGGGAGAAAATGAGATGTTTTTTGCCCTACCCTACCTTTTTGAACTGAAGTACACAGACAAAGACCTAACCATACATGACCTTTCTAACGCGCATCACAGAGCTAGTGCAAGATGATCATTTGTGGTTAAAAAGTATATTAATTTTTTAGGGCTGCAATTGATTAAAGATTCATCTGGTCTTTTAAATTTCACTCTCTACAGATATATATTTTTATGTCTGTAAGGCAAGTATACACAGTTTCGAAGTTTCGTGCTCAAGTTCACAGAAAGCGAGACGACAGAAAGTGCATCCTATTTGCTTTCTACAAAAGCACAACATTTCGTTGTTATTTTAAATGCACAAAATAAACGTAGAGTCTTTAGAGATTCAAAAGATGTATTACTTTTATCTGTATGACCAAAAATGATGGAGTATTTTAAGAGCAAGTGGCCACACTGGTGCCTCCGTCCAGTGAGTGCGCTACTATTCAGCTTCCACACTCCACACAGACACTTCAATAGCACACATTTTTTCTAGGTTAACATTAAATTGAGCGGCCATGTAAAGTTGCTACTACATAAATCTTTCAAATGAAAAGCCATATTTGAGGTCAAATAATAGGTGAGCGTTTAACAATCTGTCTGTCACGGACTGCATGACTTCACCATTTCCTGTGGAATTTTTTTTCTGCGACTAAGTGACTACTAACATTTTGGTTGACCAAGCCTCTTCTCGTTGACTAAAGGTTAGTCGACTATTAGGGGGCAGGCCTACATTATTATTATTATTATTATTATTATTATTATTTTTAGAATATGCATGATTGTTTCACTAGATAAGACCCTTATTTCTTGGCTGGGAATGTGTAGAGCCCTTTGAAGCTGCAGTGAAACTACAATTTGGATGTTCAAACAACCCTGTTGATCCCCATTAAAGTCCACTATACACTGTTAAAATTAAAAGGTGCTTTAAAAGGTTCTTGACGGTGATGCCATAGAAGAACCATTTTTGGTTCCACAAAGAACCATTCAGCCAAAAGTTCTTGAAAGAACCATTTTCATACCTTTTTATAATTTGAAGAACCTTTCGTGAAACAGAAAGGTTTTTCAGATGTTAAAGGAACCATTTAGACAAAAAAGGTTCTTTTATGGCATCATGAAGCACCTTTATTTTTGCAGAAAAATCCTGTAATGTTTTCCTCAAAAACCTTCATTTCTTTTCGACTGAAGAAAGAAAGAAATGAATATCTTGGATGACGTGGGGATAATAAAATTATCAGGAAATTTTAATTCAGGAGTAAACTAATCCTGTAGGTCCTATGCATACTTCATAGCCTTTCTTTTCAAGTGGTCAAATCAACCTAATAACATCCCTTAGCTGTTCTTAATTTATGTAAACCACAGTTTTGTGGGCTTTATTGCTTTAATAAATGCTTGGCAGTACATTTAGTGGTATATTTTAACCATATTTTAATTATAACAGAAGTAATTATGAAATATATATGAAAATGTACTTACAGTGGGTACGGAAAGTATTCAGACCCCCTTAAATTTTTCACTCTTTGTTATATTGCAGCCATTTACTAAAATCATTTAAGTTCATTTTTTTTTCTTCATTAATGTACACACAGCACCCCATATTGACAGAAAAACACAGAATTGTTGACATTTTTGCAGATTTATTAAAAAAGAAAAACTGAAATATCACATGGTCCTAAGTATTCAGACCCTTTGCTGTGACACTCATATATTTAACTCAGGTGCTGTCCATTTCTTCTGATCATCCTTGAGATGGTTCTACACCTTCATTTGAGTCCAGCTGTGTTTGATTATACTGATTGGACTTGATTGGGAAAGCCACACACCTGTCTATATAAGACCTTACAGCTCACAGTGCATGTCAAGAGCAAATGAGATGAGGTCATGAGGTCAAAGGAACTGCCTGAAGAGCTCAGAGACAGAATTGTGGCAAGGCACAGATCTGGCCAAGGTTACAAAAAAAATTCTGCTGCACTTAAGGTTCCTAAGAGCACAGTGGCCTCCGTAATCCTTAAATGGAAGACGTTTGGGACGACCAGAACCCTTCCTAGAGCTGGCCGTCCGGCCAAACTGAGCTGTCGGGGGAGAAGAGCCTTGATGAGAGAGGTAAAGAAGAACCCAAAGATCACTGTGGCTGAGCTCCAGAGATGCAGTCGGGAGATGGGAGAAAGCTGTAGAAAGTCAACCATCACTGCAGCCCTCCACCAGTCGGGGCTTTATGGCAGAGTGGCCCGACGGAAGCCTCTCCTCAGTGCTAGACACATGAAAGCCCACCTGAAGGACTCCAAGATGGTGAGAAATAAGATTCTCTGGTCTGATGGGACCAAGATAGAACTTTTTGGCCTTAATTCTAAGCGGTATGTGTGGAGAAAACCAGGCACTGCTCCAATACAGTCCAATCACCTGTCCAATACAGTCCCAACAGTGAAGCATGGTGGTGGCAGCATCATGCTGTGGGGGTGTTCTTCAGCTGCAGGGACAGGACGACTGGTTGCAATCGAGGGAAAGATGAATGCGGCCAAGTACAGGGATATCCTGGACGAAAACCTTCTCCAGAGTGCTCAGGACCTCAGACTGGGCCGAAGGTTTACTTTCCAACAAGACAATGACCCTAAGCACACAGCTAAAATAACGAAGGAGTGGCTTCACAACAACTCTGTGACTGTTCTTGAATGGCCCAGCCAGAGCCCTGACTTAAACCCAATTGAGCATCTCTGGAGAGACCTAAAAATGGCTGTCCACCAACGTTTACTATCCAACCTGACAGAACTGGAGAGGATCTGCAAGGAGGAATGGCAGAGGATCCCCAAATCCAGGTATGAAAAACTTGTTGCATCTTTCCCAAAAAGATTAGATCAAAAGGGTGCTTCTACTAAATACTGAGCAAAGGGTCTGAATACTTAGGACCATGTGATATTTCAGTTTTTCTTTTTTAATAAATCTGCAAAAATGTCAACAATTCTGTGTTTTTCTGTCAATATGCAGTGCTGTATGTGCATTAATGAGGAAAAAAAAAGAACTGTGAATGATTTTAGCAAATGGCTGCAATATAACAAAGAGTGAAAAATTTAAGCGGGTCTGAATACTTTCCGTACCCACTGTAAGTCCTACTTAGGCTGGTCCAAAAAGCTCTCCAAAGCTCTGAACTAATAGCAATTAATATAAAGGTACATTTTAGTATATAATTGCATATTATAAGTAATATAAAAGTAGTATATAACTGTATATTATACAAAGTATATAATTGCTGTAATAGGTACTTACTCACATTATCTTATACAAACAAGTGAACAGACATAAACACAGCCCAACATCCTGTACCTGCACAAAGCAGCTGTCAGCAGAAAAATCCATCTGCATGACAAAGCTAGGGATGTCCCTACAGCAGTTGATGCGGTTGAGCTGCGGTCCTAACGTCAGGTCATAAAAATCTACTGCATTCTCACTGGAACCCACAGCCAGGTAGCGTGAATCTGGACTGAACCTGAAGAAAAGAAACTTTAGTTGTTGTAACAGACCATGTTAATGCCAAAATGAAAAAGCATTCATCTAGAAACAACAATACAGAAACTTGTTTCTGCCTAAATAAAATAAAATAAAATAAAATATTTTAGTGGCATGAATTACTATTGATATGTTTGTAAAACAAAAAAAAAGCATAATTAGCGTCAGTCTTACCTGATGTCTTGTATGGCAGAGCGCCGATCTCTCTTCTTCCCCCAGATCTTGAGTGAGGTAACGAGTAGGATGATGAACTCTCCGTTCTTCATGCCGATGGCCACCATGTCGCCCTCTGGGCTGTAGCTGACCGCACGTGCAGGATGACCAAGGTTTACTTTATTTAGCATCTTCTGTTTTTCCATACAAGAGAGCATTTCGATCAGCTTGTATCTCCGAAGAAAATCGCTATGTACAGACATATATAATTTACCCTCTCTGAAATATCCCAGAGGCGCACAGTGCCGTCCTCAGCAGCAGACAGGAAGACGTCTCTAGTGGGGTGAGCTCCCAATCCCCAGATAGGACCATCCATGTGGCCGTTAACCAGAATGTTACACGCTGCATTCTTCTCACCAACCTCAATGATCTCAGCATTCCGAGTGCCTACGAGAATCTTCCCCTAAAAATCAAGAAGGAGGACACAGGGAGCCATACTATTTATAAGGGAAAAATGGTTAACAGTGTACAATTGGCTGAAGGTGGAAATATGCTAATACAGGAGAGTTTATCAGCGATCATGGGCGGGTCTTGAGCAATATGACATCATAATGCTCAGAAAATAAAAACGGCTTGATAATTGTGAAAAAATTGATTTTTTTATCATTGTTGGGTGGTTGTGTCCACTGCTAAGACACATTTATATGCAAACCATGTAAAAGTGAATTTTGCATCCAATAAAGTACCATTTGCTAAACTTCTTAATGACTCCTGACCAAGTATTTCCCATCCTCTTTAATGTAGTGATTTTGTGTAAGCGCTGTACCTTCCCTCTGCAGACAGAGCGCACACAGTCTATGATCTGACCCGTCTCCAGTCTGAAGGCTCTGCATCGCTTCAGCTCCTGATCCCACAGTTTCAGCGCACCACCATCCTTAGACCTGCAGAGGGCAGCCCACACAAATCCTCTCATTTACTACAGCACCTTTTGAGAACTTTAATGCAGATTCAGAGACCAAAATACTACAGTTACAGGTATTTAGAAAGGTCAAGCCACTTACGGTCGTTCTTTGCCTCCCGTCACGATGAGCCCGTCACGTAATGTGGTGTACATGGTGAACACAGGTCCAGTGTGAGCCTTAGCCACGATTCTCACTAGAATGTGTTCCTTCCATACACACACATCTCCACTAATGGTACCTGTAAATGTCAAGTTATTCTGAAAAGAAAACAAACCTGCACTAATCTAGTGACCTCTAAGAGAAAAACAGCACAAACATGGCAAAGCACAGCATTTGACATCCTTTCAGTGATACGCTGAATCTTTTAAAAAGTGAAATGTAATTTTTGTTTAACTCATAAACAACTTCTTGAATTAATTATTGATGTAATATCTGTCCATTTAAGCTCTGACACACAAGTGCACAGACAAATGCACAAATGCACATGTATGCTTGCATGTATACATAAATATCTACTCACACACATTCCCACATTCATTTAAAGGGATAGTTCACACAAAAATAAAATGTCTGCCATCATTTACTCATCCTTATGTTGATCCTAATCTTTATGACTTTTCTTGTGAAACACAACTATGTGCAACTATTAAATTTTTTTCTTTCTTTTTTTTTTTTTTCATTGTGTACATTAAAACATGGCATAACAACCATTTAAAAGTTTGGGATCAGTACATAAAAAAAAAAAATACTTATATTATTATTCAGCAAGGATATATTAAAATGATCAAAAGTCAAAGTAAAAACATACAAAAAATACATACTTTATATTATAATCAGTGTTGGGGAAAGTTACTTTTAAAAGTAATGCATTACAATTTTGCATTACTCCCTGAAAAAGTAACTAATTACGTTACTTTTTATGGAAAATAATGCGTTACGTTACTTTTGCATTACTTTTGCATTTCTTTTTAAATCTGGGCAGGACTTCTTTGTTTTTAATATAAAACAATTCTAATGTAAAAGTCCTTTTACACCAAAAGTGAAATGAATTCACCTCAGGCTGAAAGAAAAGTCCATTTATGCAGGAGATCACTCTTCAGCTATAAAAAAAATGAAGCACATATTAGTTTAGTTATATTTAGTTAGTTTATCTAAAGTAATTTTTTCTTATTAGTATGGTTGAATTGCATTATCGAAGGTCAGCAGCAAAGAGACTGGTTAATAAAATGGGATTAAATACATAAAGGATATTTGTTTTATTTAACATATTTAATTTTTGCAGGGTGGCGTCATATTCTGAGTTTGCATTTCACTGTTTTTATTCATTTTGAGGAATATTGAATCTGTTTTTTGTGAGTGAGATGAATTAATGCATGTTCACATTTAGTCTAGATTACAGTAATATCATGTTTACTCCCAATTTCCAAGGAGACTTGTCAATCAACAAACGGGGAAAAAGTAACTGGCATTACTTATTTGAAAAATTAACTCAGACATTTTCTTAGAAATTCAAAAGTAATGCGTTACTTTACTAGTTACTTGAAAAAAGTAATATTATTACGTAACTTCTCCAATACTAATTATAAATATATAAAAACTACACATAATATATACAATTCATACATATTATATCTGTAATGCAACTATTACAGAAGTTTCAAATGCTCACTGATGCTCCAGAAGGAAAAACAATGTATTAAGAGCCAGGGGTGTAAACTTTTGAACATGTGTACATATCATATCATATTTTTCATTTAGTATTGTCCTTCAGAAGAAACAGAAGGTACTTGCATGTTTCCCAGAAGACAAAATAAGTTACATTTACCCTGATCTTCAAATGTAAAAAGTTTTCACTCCCCAGCTCTTAACGCATCCTGTTTCCTTCTAAAGCATCAGTGACTGTTTGAACCTTCTGTGATAGTCACATGTGAGTCCCTCAGTGTAAAAAGATGAATCTCAAAATCATACAGTTATTGTTGGAAAGGGTTCAATACACAAAAATGCTGGAAAACCAAAAAAATTGTGGGACCTGAAGGATTTTTCTAAAGAACAGCGGGCAGTTTAACTGTTCAGAACAAACAAGGAATTCATTAACAACTATCACTAAAGAAAAAAACTATGGATCATTCAGGTAACAACACAGTATTAAGAATCAAGCGTGTGTAAACTTTTGAACAGGGTCATTTTTATAAATTCAACTATTATTTTCTCTTTTGGACTATATGTAAACATCTTTTATGTGAAACATCTTATTCAGGTCAGTACTAAATAAAAAAATAACATGCATTTTATATGATCCCTCTTATACTGGTAAAATAATTAACATTTTGAAGCACTACTATTTGATTGAAACACAACTATTTGATTGTAATAGAACATGTTTCTTGAACACCAAATCATCATATTAGATTGGTGTGACACCGAAGACTGCTAAAAATCTTTACTTCATTTACAATAATCTTTACAATATTACAGTTTTACTGTATTTTGATCAAATAAATGCATAAGAGAATGTTTCCAAAGTATTTAAAAAATCTTACTATATATACAGCTTATTTTAGAGTTTGATGGCATCCATTCCCATTTGCTTTCATTTCATGGAAAAGCACCACTTTGAGATTCTGTTTTGGAACACCATAGGATTTTTAATTTTGGGTGAACTATTCCTTAATTTCTCCCTCTCTAACAACAATTACAAATCGAGCTGAACATCATGTAGAAACAGAAGAATACTTACAGCTCCAAATGCCACTGAGAGCATGGTCTGCATACGAGCATCCTCAATGGAGCTGAGGACTCCTTTCTTACTAAGCAGAGCCCTGCCAGCCAGTGTCCAGAACCGCACGTGTTTTATTCCCACGGACACAAACTGAGTGTCCGAATCAGGCCGGAACTCTGCCACAAAGATCCTCTGGGTGTGACCAGCCCGACTTGCTACTTTGGCACCTTTGAAAAGAATTTCAAACAGGTCACAAACATGATATAAAAGCAGAGTGCAGAGTGAATGCTATGTGTGTGTGTGTTTGTGTGTTGAACTGTACCTTCCTGCCACTTCCAGATGGTGAGGGTGTGCTGAGGGTCCAGACCTACAGAAAGCAGCAGTTTGCCAGTGGCACTGAAGCTTACAGAGCAAACGCCCCTAGAATGATGGCAGCGCAGCACAGAGAGGGTCTGTTTATTCATGGCTTCCCACACATGGATAGAAGGAGATGTGGCTGCAAATACAAAAAGACTTTATTTGTCCACATTTGTAAAGTGATATAGCTGTATTCTAAAGCTTTTTCAGGTAAATTGTTTAGTATGCTAGTAATTCAATAAGTGTCAGTGTGGGACAATATTTTATGGCAACTTTCTGTTTTAAAAAAATGGAAAGCATCTCTTACCTGACATATCACCAGCATCACCTAAGTGAACAACACCAGCAGTTAAAAACACTTTATATTACATAATCTTTAAAACCACTGGTGCATAAATGTATGTTTTAGCACCAAACTGTCCAAATACTCAGTTTTTATTTATTTTTTTATTAAAAAACAAATGAGTTTTAGCACCAAACAAATGTGCAACCACTGGGGAAAAAATATAGTCAGCTATTTCTTTCATAAACAGACTTCAAGTCTTATTGTTCTGAATTTTGTCACCTAAGAAAAAATTAAAGCAATCTTATGTGTTTCCTTTCAGTTTCAGACATCCTAAAAATCCAACACACTTTGATAAGATTTGCCAGGACATAGTACCAGACTCTATTTCATTACTCTATTTTATTGTGACCGCATTTTTCATCAAATTCTTCTAAGAACAACTTCTCTGAGCTACGCTATTCATGTTAATTTTATAACTCTAACTTTATGTCATTGTCTCATTCGTTGAATTTTAGGAAAAACATCTGGGACAAAGTTAATACCACAGCAGTCAAAGTGAGAAGAGAGGGTGGATGTTTTCACAAACATACCTACTTGGCCAGTTGCCACCACGTTGGGGAACTTCGGGTGCTGATTAATAGTCAGGCACAGAATGTCATCACTGTGTTCCATATAGAAACTCTGACAGGCTGAAGGCAATCAAACAAACAAACAAAATAACGATGATGCTCCACACCATTTTTTTTTATGTCTTTATGCCTGCTTGAAAGAACTAGATGAATAAAATCCATATCTAATCCACGCTTGCTACTTACGCCCACTCTGGCACATTAAAATGTATTAAACATGCATTATATATGCCAGGTGTCTATGGGTTTTCCCCCCACCTGTTGTTAAGTTTAGGACGACCCCTACTGAGGCAGTGTGGTAAATGATGTCCGCCCCCTCATTAAGGTAATGCACATTGTTACGGCAGTCGTTGCCTCGGTAACCAAACACCAGTTCGAGCACCAGGTCCTGCAGAGAGAGTCAAAGAGGGGTGTCTGAGGTCGTATCCATGACAACAGCAGAGAGTATCTGGCTCTCAGAATGTGAAAGGACATGATCAGAGAAACTGTGCTGCTGTTCAATTAGGAGAGGCTACAAAGATCATCTAACCATTGGGGGGACAGTCTGTAATGGACATTTAATAGATTGAACAAGTAAGATAACCAAATGAGATGTCCACAAACAAACTACAAACAAAACCACTACTAAGTAATTTAAAGTATACAGCACTGTGTTCAGAAAGATAGGATAGTGTAGTGACAGGGCAGGACAACACAGGAAAGGACAGGACAGGACAGGACAGGACAGGAAAGGAAAGGAAAGGAAAGGAAAGGAAAGGAAAGGAAAGGAAAGGAAAGGAAAGGAAAGGAAAGGAAAGGAAAGGACACAGCAGGGCAGGACAGGAAAAGAAAGGAAAGGACATGACCGAAAAGGAAAGTCAAGGAAAGGTAGGACAGGAAAGGAAAGGAAAGGAAAGGAAAGGAAAGGAAAGGAAAGGAAAGGAAAGGAAAGGAAAGGAAAGGAAAGGACTGGAAAGGAAAAGAAAGGAAAGGAAAGGACATGACAGGAAAGGAAAGTCAAGGAAAGGTAGGACAGGAAAGGACAGGACAGGAAAGGAAAGGAAAGGAAAGGAAAGGAAAGGAAAGGAAAGGAAAGGAAAGGAAAGGAAAGGAAAGGAAAGGAAACAGCAGGGCAGGACAGGAAAAGAAAGGAAAGGACATGATCGAAAAGGAAAGTCAAGGAAAGGTAGGACAGGACAGGAAAGGAAAGGAAAGGAAACATAAGGACAAGACGACAAGAAAGGAAAGGAAAGGAAAGGATAAGACAGGAAGGGAAAGGAAATGAAAGGTCAGGTAGAACATGAGGACAGTACAGGAAAGGAAAGGAAAGGAAAGGAAAGGAAAGGAAAGGAAAGGAAAGGAAAATATAATGTAGTATAGTACAAGACGGGACAAGATACAGAGGGACAGGACATAGTAGGACAGGGCAGGAAATGAAAGGATGGATGATGCATGTTTGTTTTGATTACACATTGCTAAAAATACATTCATACTCTGATCTGCCATCACTCACCTCAATGGGTCTCTTTTTCTTGCCCACGTTATTAGTCTGTAGTTTTTCTGGCATTGGTGGTGCCCTGCTCACGGGGGGTCTGCACCCAAAGACAAAAAAACATTGCCACTTAATCAGTCTTACAACAGTAATAAGGTCAGACAGTGACCGGGTGAAAAGGACACCAGACATCTGGCATGATTCTGTTTCACTACAGGTTTTCACTCTAACGTAACCAATTACAAGTCACTCCTATATGCGATAGCTTGTGATGTATAGTAAATGTTTGGGAGAAACCTTTGTAAAACTCTACTAATTTAAAGTTTATGCAAAAACAAAGAAAACTCTAAATGTATCAGATACAAAGAAGTGTAAATGATCAGTCTAATCTTACCTTGAGCCCCTTAAAAGCAGCATTAACAGAGAGAGAGAAAACGTTAGAAGAGTGTCAGTTGAGCAGTTCCCTCAAGTGCTCCAGATAACAAAGAAGCACAACACAGGGACACTGAAAACACAAATAAATGCAAATAAAATGCAAAAAAATATATAAATGTTGTCCATGATAATGTTCACTTGACAGCATGTGCCAAAACACAAAATGGCCCACAGTGCTGATGAAGCAAGAGACCAGTTTTGGCTGAATCTAGCTCAGTCATTAATTTTCTTCACACTTAAAGAAATAGTTCACCCAAACTTCTTTCTCACTGCCCTCTCATTCCAAACCCATATGACTTTCTTTCTTCCTTATTACACAGAAGGTGAATTTCTGAAGAATATCTTGGCCACTATCTTCAATATAATGAAAGTGAAGGAGGACTTAGGCTGCCAAGCTCCAAAATCAAACAAAGTGACCATAAACAAGTATCATAAAAGTGGTCCATATACTCTGTCTGCTATATTCCAAGTCTTCTAAATTTGATTAGAAGATATGATTAATATGATTTGATTTGCAATTCATTCAACTCTCCATGACACATTTCTGAGAGAAGTAACCCCTTCTGAAAAAGTACGCTTAATCACAGGGGTCATGGGGACACTGGAGCCTAAGTGTTCAACTACATCATTTAAAATTTCTCCTTGTGTTTAATGGAAGAAAGTAAGGTTTAAAACAGCATGAGGGTGAATGGTGGCAGAATTTCTGTTTTTGGGGTGAACTAATCCTTTAATGGTCTTGAGAGAGAATGCAGGGAGCAAAGCATGAGCAAAGTTCCCAGCAGCCAAAGAAGCAACATTACTTGTTAAATAATTAGTGAAAAGCAGTAATAAAGTCACTTAAAAGCATTGACAAAATATCTGCCAGCAAAGCACTTAACATAATGCTGTAACATCTACTCTAATTTAAGACTGAAATGACCTTTTTTTTTAAATCATGAGCTTAAATTAAACTAAAAACTAAAGAGAAAAATTTATGATTCAGTACAGGGGAATAGTGGGTTTATGGATATGATGGCTGTTGCCATGCGGTATAGCAAACATCCAAAGAACAGGAAGGAGGCGGCACATGAAAGTTTTCTGAATAAATGACACTTTTATTGATCTTCTTACCTGACTACGCCCTGCCTTCACATGGTGAGAGAAAGGAGTGGAGTGCAGAGACAGACAGAGGAGTGAGGAAAATTGGTAAAGACAGACATGAGGGTAGCACGTCACTCAAAGCCAAAGTGTTCCATGAAACTGTGGTACACAGTGCTCTGTGGTAGTTAAAATTGAAAATGGTGAAAAAGCTAAACATTAATTTAATCAGGAAGCTTCCTGTGAAAGACAGTTTGGTATTCCAACAGAAGCAGAAGACAGTAAATCGTTTGGCTTTAGAGAGTGTGCCACCAACATGAGCTTATTCAAAACTATAAGGTATATAAGAGGTAGAGTGGTGGTGAATTTAATATACAAGAGTTTACAGAAGCAATAAAGTGGATAACTAAGAGTATTTAGTACTTAATGTCTCTGACAGGGTTACTGCATTTAAAAAAATCTAACTTACTTGAAATCGATTCATCTATTTTATAATTAGCCTTTAGATCTTGCTGGAAATGCAGGCTAATTTCATTCATGGCATAGAATACTGCATGTATGAAAAGTGTCAACACGGTAATGCTAGGCATACTGTATTTTCTACTATTTAAAAGAACTCTACCCAGTTCTGATAACCAGACAATTATTTTATGTAATGGATTAATGTTCAAAATTAAAAGCATGTACTAGTTGTTACTATTACAAAATAAAGAGATTAAATAAATATATAATACATAAAATACTATAAATACTATAACAAATACTGTAAAACTATAAATTAAATAAGAAAAAAGTATGCACAATAATTTTTCTTTTAACATTAGCTTATAGTTATTAAAAGTTATTAGTGTTATTACATTCAAAAATGTTATTAAAGATTAACCTTAAGTGAAAAATGGGGAAATGGCCAAGCATAAATATCTAATACTGACTGTTACCAATAAATTAAATCAACACAGTTGATTAGTTATCAGTTGATAACTAATATGGTGTAAATACATATACAGTTGAGGTCAAAGTTTCCATACTGTACTTCTTACAGAATCTGCAAAATTATTAAAAAAATATTTTACCAAAATAAGAGGAATCATACAAATAAATGTTATTTTTTATTTAGTACTGACCTGAGTAAGATATTTCACATAAAAGATGTTTACATATAGTCCACAAGAAAAAAATAATAGTTTACATACCCTTAACACTGTGCTGTTACCTGAATGATCCACAGCTTTTTGTTTGTTTGTTTAGTGATAGTTGTTCGTGAGTCCCTTGTTTGTCCTGAACAGTTAAACTGCCTGCTGTTCTTTAGAAAAATCCTTCAGGTCCCACAAATTCATTGGCTTTTCAGCATTTTTGTGTATTTGAACCCTTTCCAACAATGACTGTATGATTTTGAGATTCATCTTTTCACACTGAGGACAACTGAGGGACTCATATGCAACTATTACAGAAGGTTCAAACACTCACTGATGCTCCAGAAGAAATAAATGATGCATTAAGAGCCAGAGGTGTGAATGTTTGCACAGAATGAAGATTTCTTATTTCTTATTTTGCCTAAATATCATATTTTTTCATTTAGTACTGCCATTCAGAAGCTACAGAAGACACTTACATGTTTCCCAGAAGACAAAATAAGTTAAATTTACCCTGATCTTCAAATTCAAAAGTTTTCACCCCCTGGCTCTTAATGCATTGTGTTTCCTTCTGGAGCATCAGTGAGTGTTTGAACCTTCTGTAATAGTTAAACATGAGTCCCTCAGTTGTCCTCAGTGTGAAAAGATGGATCTCAAAATCATACATTGTTGGAAAGGGTTCAAATACACACAAATGCTGAAAAAACTAAAGAATTTGTGGGACCTGAAGGATTTTTCTGAAGAACAGCGGGCAGTTGAACTGTTCAGGACAAACAAGAGACTCATGAACAACTATCACTAAACAAAAAAACACAGCTGTGGATCATTCATGTAACAACACAGTATTAAGACTCAAGCGTATGTAAACTTTTGAACAGGGTCATTTTTATAAATCCAACTATTATTATTTTTTTGTGGACTATATGTAAACATCTTAATAACATGCTAACCCTAACCCTCTTATTTTGGCAAAATAATTAACATTTTGCAGATTCTGTATTACATGCTTCAAAATATGTATCTATAAATACTTATTTGAACCCTGATTCCATAAACTGCCAAAGAAAGATCAAGTAATGAAAAAAGAGAAGCAATCCCTGTTGCATCCGAGGTTTTTCCATAAATCTATATCTACTTACTGTCACATTATATTGCAGAACTGTACACAGGGTGGCTATGAATACTGACACCACATTGGGTGTCATTCCTAACTTACCTTTCGTCTACCGACGGCTCCTTCTGTTGTAAGTGGGGTTTGACCCCTGTCATGGGTCGCACGTTTGTGGATAAGGCCTTGATTACATAGATGATCTCATTTTCCCGAGTTACATCACTATCGTACCCTACACAGACGGAGAGACGCCACACTTTTACATCATGACATACAGCATTTAAATGAACATTTTATCATATGATGGATGGCTACCCTCTTTAAATCTAGATGACAGTGGATGACAGTAATAACTGTTCTTTATGAATGATCTTTTTCACCTCCATCATCTTCGCTCTCAATGTCTGACTCCTCACTGTCACACTGTCTGGCCTCTCGGCAGCCCTCGGTCTCATGGCTCCAGATCATCAGACAGGTGTCAGAGCCACCGGCCGACGCCAGCAAAGAGTCGTCATGCGACCAGCGCACATTAGTCACGTGGGTACTGTGGGCCATGTACCGCTTAAACTTCGCATATTTTCCCTGTTGAGATGATAAAAATGTTAAAATGTTTGAAGGTAAATAATATAATTAAAATTATTAAAAACTACATTAAGCAACATTTTAGCTTATATCTAAAGAAAATATATTAAGTGTGGTCTTTAGAATTTAAATACTTTTATTTTGTATACATTTTTTGTTTGTAAAAATATATATTTGACTAATATTAAATCAGTTAAAATATACATTTGTCTGAGTCAAATATTTTTCCAAAGTATCCAAAGTATCACTTTTCAAAGTATCAAAAATAAATTTCAATGTATTATATATACAGGTGCATCTCAATAAATTAGAATGTCATGGAAAAGTTAACTTATTTCAGTAATTCAACTCAAATTGTGAAACTCGTGTATTAAATCAATTCAGTGCACACAGACTGAAGTAGTTTAAGTCTTTGGTTCTTTTAATTGTAAGCTTCTCTACCCTTCCTCCAGACTCAAGGACCTTGGTTTCCAAATGAAATACAAAACTTGCTCTCATCTGAAAAGAGGACTTTGGACCACTGGGCAACAGTCCATTTCTTCTTCTCCTTAGCGCAGGTAAGACGCCTCTGACGTTGTCTGTGGTTCAGGAGTGGTTTAACAAGAGGAATACGACAACTGTAGCCAAATTCCTTGACACATCTGTGTGTGGTGGCTCTTGATGCATCTTTTTCTTCCACACTTTTTCCTTCCACTCAACTTTCTGTTAACATGCTTGGATACAGCACTCTGTGAACAGCCAGCTTTTTTGGCAATGAACGTTTGTGGCTTAGCCTCTTTGTGAAGGATGTCAATGATTGTCTTCTGGACAACTGTCAAATCAACAGTCTTCCCCATGATTGTGTAGCCTAATGAACCAAACTGAGAGACCATTTTGAAGGCTCAGGAAACCTTTGCAGATGTTTTGAGTTGATTAACTGATTGGCATGTCACCATATTCTAATTTGTTGAGATAGTGAATTGGTGGTTTTTTGTTAAATGTGAGCAAAAATCATCACAATTAAAAAAACTAAAGACTTAAACTACTTCAGTCTGTGTGCAGTGAATTTATTTAATACACGAGTTTCACAATTTGAGTTGAATTACTGAAATAACTTTTCCACTACATTCTAATTTATTGAGAGGCACCTGTGCGTGGTGTATATATCTAAAAATCAAATGAATCTTGATCCAAAATGAAAACAAATAAATAGAAATCTATAAATGAAATCTAAATATCTACATTTAAATATATTTCCAAATATCTTTTTTGTGTTTTACTGTTTAAAAAAATTAATTCATACTTTTTGGAATAACATGAGGCTGAGTGAATGATGACAAATGTAAATTTTTGGGTTAACTATGCTGCAGCACAAGTGAATGTAATAATTAATGATTAAATAACATTTTCTTAACCTTGACTGGATATTTGAAGAGCTTGACGTAACCAAGGTCATCCCCAGTTGCTAGCAACTTCCTGTCATTGCTAAGACATGCGGAAGTAACTTCGGTAACTTCACTGACCACAGGCCAAATTCCCTCACAGGAAGTTCCAAGCACACACGTCCATGTGCTCCAGTCGATCTTGTCCACCTGGGGAAGGAACAGATAGTGTGAAAAGACATTTTAAAAAGCAGACTAATTAAATTCCTATAAACACAAAGTGTTTACCTAATTAGAACAATATATAGAGTTCATTTAATGCTGGCAATGAGCAACACTTTTAGTGAAAATGAATTGGCAGCATTAATTTCAACATTAAAATCCAACTCAATCCAACGACTCTCGCCAAAATGCCTCCTACAGAAGCTCTGCACTTAGTTTAAGGCAGGATATCAGAAACACTGAAGGGCTTCCAGCTCTTACTAAACCTTAAGTTTTTAAGGTAAGCGTTCACTGTCTGTCCCAACATACCGGTGGCCTTAAGCACGGCCTAATTCCCTGCCTCCAAATTTAGAGACAAGCTATTGAAAAGTGGGCCATGTTCTTGCCCTTATGAGTGCCCTTCCCCCTCCCAGGGTGACACACGGTGAGATGTTCAGAAGGACCCATACCTCTGTAGCAGGAATGGTTTGCTTCTTCCCACGAGGAGCCTCAAAAAATAGCTGCTCCTTTGCCGAAGTGTTGACCTGCAAAAGCTTCCCTAATACAAGAAAACAGAAGAGAGGTGCTGAGATGTAACAAAGTTAAGTACAAATGATCTCTTTAAATGTGAATTCTACACAAGACAGTATGGTATGTAGATTGACCATATGAATTTGTTCATATGTGACCCGGGACCATAAGGGTCAATTTTTTGAAACTGAGATTTATACATCATCTGAAAGCTGAATAAATTAGCTTTTCCATGTGTGCAAAAAAAAAAAATCAAAATACTAAGAAAAAAGCCTATAAAGTTGTCCAAATGAAGTTCTTAACAATGCATATTACTGATCAAAAATTACATTTTCATACATTTACAGCAGGAAATTTACAAAATATCTTCATGGAACATGACCTTTGCTTAATACCCTAATGATTTTTGGCATAAAAGAAAAATCGATCATTTTGACCCATACAATGTATTTTTGGCTACTGCTACAAATAAACCTGTGCTAATTATGCCTGGTTTTGTGATCCAGGGTCACATATAAACATGAGCACTGTAGTGTCACAAGCACTATTTTAAATATTATTATTTAAATATTTTTAAAAACGCTGATTTTTCAGCATCATTTTTCCAGTCACATGATCCTTCAGAAACCATTCTAATATTCTGATTTTCTGCTAAAAAAAACATTTATTATTATTATTATGTTGAAAACAGCTGAGTAGAATTTTTCAGGTTTCTTTGATGAATATAAAATTCAGAAGTACATCTGAAATCAAAATCTTTTGTAACATTATAAATGTCTTTATCCTCACTTTTGATCAATTTAAAGCATCCTTGCTAGACAAAAGTATTAATTTCTATAATAAATGGTATTGTGTATACAAAATCTTTTTAGTTCAGATACATTCTGATCTTTGGGCCTTTCTATTTATCAAAGAATCCTGAAAAAAAATGTAATTGTAAACTGTTTAATAATATAAAAAATGTTTCTTGTAAATCAGCATATTCAAATGATTTCTGAAGGATCATGTGACACTGAAGACTGGAGTAATAATGCCGAAAATTTAGCTTTGATCACAGGAATAAATTACTTTGGAAATTACTATGGAAGCCCGTTTCCATTTTTAAAAAAAGTTTATTGCAACTTGTTATCTCACAATTCTGACTTTTTTTCTCAGAATTGTTAGACATAAACTCAAAATTGTTGAGTTATAAGTCAGAATTGTGAGATATAAACTCCACATTGCAAAACTGCATAAATTAACCTCAACTTGTATCAGACACCTTGTATCCCTGTCACTATCACTCATGTTGCCTGACATCCCTACTCTCACTGAAGATAAATGACTTCTGGTTGCTTTGTTGCTGCAAAATGCTGTCAGTGTGAAGGTCCCTTGACTCATTTGCTCTCTAAAAAACAGCATTTGTGTCTTGTATCTGTCTCACCTCTCTTGTCCCAGTCCAGATGGGTGATGTAGTTCATGGAGCCTTTGCACACACCAACTCTTTTGCTGCTCATCACGTTGTAAATATCCACAAAGCTATCACCTGACGCCACAGCCAAATACTTCCCTGTAACTGTAATGAAAATCAGATTCAGTTTTTCAGCCTTACCACAACCCAGCTATCATATTCTTATTAATATGTTAATATATTCCTGAAAGTATCTGTTAATTGCATTAGCATATGTGAAGGTGCATTATACTAAATATATCAGATGCAAGAATTCAGATGCTATATATGCATTTCCACTGTCTTGTGTGCTGATATTACTGTGTTGACTAACCAGGGGAGAAGCGGATTTCTGATATGATGTCTTTGCGGTGATGAAATGACACCAGGTCTTCTAGAGTGTCTGCGTTGACGATGAGGAAGCTGCCATCGTTGAGGCCCACAGCCAGGGCTTTCCCATCCGGAGAGAAGCAGCAACATCGCCCACCTGCACAAAGTTAGAACTGTTAAATGCCATGTGTCATGTCAACCATTTTGTTCTTAAAGATCTATCATTACACCCTTGGGTTGTTCCAAACCTGCATGTCTTTTGTTTTTCTGTGAAATGTAAAAGGAGAAGTTTAGCAGAATGTCCACACTGTTCTCTTCTATACAATGAAAGCGTAAGGTGCTGTTCACACAGAAACTAATTAATTATTTTAGAAAGGATAAGTGTCTGTGACCCATTAAAAATACCAAAATTTGTTAATTTTACATGCACAAAAAGCAGCAAACAGAACATGAGAATTCACATGGACACATCACGCACTTGCAGTGCTTCTGTGAGCGGAGAAAAACATAATAAAGCTAGGCTATGTATAATGAATGAATAGGCCTATAACATAAATATTTTTACTTAAAACGAAAGTAAAAACTGTGCACCAAGTAGCTAGTATGCAGAGTTTTGGTTCATTTTTTTGCTGCAAAAATCAAGTGATTGTGCCGCTGGTGCCGCACGTGCACACACAGCATTGCTAACTTGACAGTGCATCCTTTCCATTATCATAATAAAATACAATCAGCCAAACATGTGGAAAAATCGCACTGCTTAATAGTTATTAACATACTGCCATGTTTTTATGCCAAACTTTTATGTGGATATTGGAATGTGAGTGAAGCACAAAACCAGGTTTACATAATAAATAATATTTTGGCATCAAAATACATCTCAAATATGGAAACATATGGATTTGTGTCGTATGAGAAACCCAACATTAGTTTCAGTTTTGCTTTAGACTAAACAAATTTGTTTCAGCTTGTCTTATATAGCCTAGCTTCATAAATTTTTCATCCTTGTTCGTTTCTGAATACTGTTAAATTGAAAGGATTTTTGTGGAGTGAGGGGAACTAAAATAGCCTAGCCTATGTTTATAGTGTCTGTAAACATTTTGTGTCAGCATCAGGTCTATCTCTGTATGTAATAATAAAATGTGACTTAATGTTATAGGCCTATGCAATTTATCTTTTTTAAAATGCAATTTTATTTTATTTTAACCATCCAGCAAATGTTTTAAAATATTTTGGTAAATTACTGGAAAAAAAAAAGAATTAAAATGATCTTTTAAACAATTTAACTGATTGTATTAATCAGTCGAAATTCTTTCTGTCTGTTAACGGTTAACCAGTTAAAATGAGCATTCCTACCAAGGAGTATTGAATTAGTACACTTACTAGTATAATTCTAGCACACTAATATCTGTATACTTACTACATGAAGTATAAACCTGAAATATACTACTTTTTGGTAAGGGTTAACATTCCAGTGTACTATTTCCCTGTTGAAAAAAACAGCATATGCTGGTTAGGCATGTTTTGAAGCATAGGTGCTGGTTTGAGCTGGTTTAAGATGGTCCTAAGCTGGTCCTGAGCAGGCGCTAGTTGCTTAGGACCAGCACATGACGAGCTAAGAACCAGCTTAAACCAGCTCAGTTTTTCTATGTAAACACATGCTAAACTGACATTTCACTCGTATTTTGCATCTTTTGCAGCATTTCGTGCATTACACAGTGTCTTAATAACATGGGACACCAAAAAACGCAAACAAAAAATGCACATAGCTGGGTAGATTACTTACAAATTGCAGTCTGTTACTGATTCCAAACTGTGTGACAAAATTGTAGTTAGTAACGTAATACTTTCAGATTACTTTTAACATTATACTTTTGGACTATTTTTAGGTTACTTTTGACCTAATGTGTAAATAATATGCAATCAATAAGAAAGTAACTGTCTGATTTTGAGTACTTTCAATTGTAATCCAATCTTATTAATTTTTGGAATTTGATTACATAAACCAGATTACAAGTAATCAATTACTTCCCAGCTCTGAAAATGCAACATAAATGTTATACAAGAGTAGCATTTAAACTGATCGATTTTTGTTTTATTTTTTATTTATTTTGACAAAACAGTATATAAATTTATTATCGGCCATAACCATAAACATAATATTGGCCATAACATGAAATTCTGTCATCAAATACTCACTCTCATGTTGTTCCAAACTTGACTGATTACAACATGGCATGTCTAAACATGCAGATATGCAAATGAGAAATGAGAACTACACTGGAGGGAGAAGCGTTTCAGTAAATATCCATCTGTTCTTCACAAAAAGTTGATTGAACAAGTCGAATGGTCTACTTTTATGAAACTTATGAAAAATCACACACGTCTAGTGTAGAATTTAAGTTTTTGGGTAAAAGCTTTTGAACCCATTACACAATCCTCTAATCATTGTCAAGTAAGTTATCATTGTTCATTAGCCAAGTAAATATGCAAAGACCCAGTGTGCTCTCAGGATAATAATCATAATATAATTTAATTAGGGCTGATGAAGAGTCGATAGCTCATCTTAAGGATCTGGTCTATCAATCATTATCTGATTAAATCAGTGGTCTACGGCGTATCCTATGTATGAGCAGCAGTCGTTCCTCTACAAAAATGTACTGCAACTATCCTCTTTAGAGATTCTGCCCTCAGGCAATCAGTATGCTCTTAGGGCTAATTTGCATGCTGAGTGTTCTTCACTTAAGTTATATTTTTCAGCGCAAATTGAGTTTCTGAAGCATAACGAGGTCAAGCATTGTGTAGGCTAAGCTTGGAATACAAATCACAAGAAGCGTACATAGATAAGGAGCTATTTATAATCCGACAGAGGGGCGTTTTATAGACAGTAATGCATGTGTGCTTCGAATTTATGTCACTGAAAAACAAACTAGTGAAGAACTGCAGTTGGTCGTATAGTTATTTCTCCTTGTTACATCATAGTAGTTACCCTCAGCGTGGCTTAATTGCTTTAAGGGTTTTAAGACGTAATATCATAAAGGATGTGCACTACATATTTTGGGGGCCGTCTGAATGACTGGTGAACTAGTTGGTTTAAAAGGGATGGCAGCAAGAGTTAACTATATGACTTTGTACGACTTGTTTTCTTCTGCAGAAAGCACACACACACACAAAAGCACTTTTGATTGCCATTGATATCTGTTGTATGGGAAAAAAACAAACAGAAAATACACATTTCTCAAATCTTCTTTTATGTTCCACAGAAGACAGAAAACTATGAACGTTAAACACATGAGTGTGAGTAAACGATGAGTAATGGTCTTGAAACTAATTGCTTATGGTTATGAACTGATATAAAAATAATCAATAAACTGATTCAGAAAAAAATTATTTAACTTACTATTGTAAAAAGGAAGTGTTCTTAATTGTAATGAACATGAATTTATTGTCTAATCCTAATCTTTGAATTATAATTTTATAAAACTGTACTTGGAATAATATAATATTACTGAAATAAAGGCCACTTTATTGGTTGTACTTAAAGGAGAAGTCCACTTCCAGAACAAAAATTTACAGATAATTTACTCACCCCTTGTCCAAGATTTTCATGTCTTTCTTTCTTCAGCCCTAAAGAAATTATGTTTTTTAAGGGAAACATTTCAGTATTTTTCTCCATATAATGGACTGATATGGTGCCCCGATTTTGAATTTCCAAAATGCAGTTTAAATGCGGCTTCAAACGAACCCAAATGTGTTTGTAAACGATCCCAGTAAACTTTGTAAAACTTCTCCTTTAAAGTACATTCTTATGACTGTGCTTCTTAACACACCTTAAAAAGTGTATGTTGTAATAATTTCAAATTAAGTTTATATAATAACATTTTTTATTAAATTAAAAAAAATAAAGTATATGTTTTACTATAAATTAAAGGTTTTACTATATATTTAAAAAATTTAATCTAATATGTTTTTAAGTACACTTATTTACATACTAAGGCACACGTATATTATTATTATTTTAACTGTAGTGTGTTATTTTACAGAGTAAGTACATTTAAGTACGTTTTAAAATTATATAATACATTTATGTTTTAAATGTACTAAATTATAATTCCATCATTACAAATCTGTACTTACAAATACTTTTTACTTAGGTTTTATGTCACATTACATTTTAAGTGGGTCAAAAATCTCTCTCTCAACTAATTACTGTACATTTAATACAAATTTAAACTATTTTGCATTATTTACATTTTCATTTAATTGTAGATAACAAATCCATACATTCAGTTCTCAAATTATTTCTGTAATAAGTACTTTTTCACAAGGGAATATTACCACATTTCTTTCCCACTGAAGTTGATTAAAAAAAACATCTTAACACTTTCATGTTACTGAGGCAAGGAAATACTGTGAGTCTAATCCGACAACACACTCTTTAGAAAAAATTAATGACCAAATAAAAGCACATTCATTGCAATAATCACACTGTACAGTAGTTTAACTTTATGTTGGCAGTAAAACAAACTGTGAATAGTCAATATATGACTGTGCTAGTCCATTGTTCCAACTCATTCCTATATTAAGAGATTACTGAGCTTTACTTTTAGTCATATTACAATATTGGTGACTTTCATGTGTCCTTGTTGCACTACTAGTACTAACTAGCAATAACGGTAAATTATGCATAACTAACATTAACAAAACTCTAATCCTAAAGGTATAGCAAGTAAATGTTGTTAATTAATTTTGCTCAGTACTTGCATAATTACACTGCAACAAGGACACATTAGTAATAATATTTTATTAAGGCCTCTTGTGTACACATGAAACAGCTGCAGATTCTAACTTGAGTAATGAGTAAACATCTGCTTACCTTTCTTGAGTTTGCGTACGGCGAGCATGCAGTGACTGGGGGAGAGATCCCATATGCGCAGAGTCTTGTCGTCGCTCACAGTGGCACATAGTGGCAGATGCGGATGAGTGGCAAGACCCCAGACCTCACCCTCCATGTGACCCTAAATACAGCCCACACACAAATACACACATTATTTAATATATACTAACACATCAACATAACTGTCATTCTTTTCAGCATAAAAACATCTCCTTTCTTATGCTCATGATAGACTATAAAGTTAGCAAATTACACCACACTGTTACCTCCTGAGAAATTTTATTTAAAAGAGCACATCTGCATATTTTCTAATGAGCACGGTTACTGTAATTCATCAAATGATTGAGAAGACCATTATAACTGGGCATATATCCAGACGCATGGTGTTAAAGAGCTGATTCAGGAGTCTGAAGCAAAGTGGTGAAGTGATGCTGTACAATCCCAGTAAAGCATGCCAAATCATGGTAGTCTGCCGTTACCCTCTGTAGTCTCTTTTGTGGTTATACCTGATTTTCATTTTGTTTTAGTGAATCAGATGCTAAAACAACATGCAAATAAAGAGTACTCTCTGTGGGCACAATTAATTTTTAGAGAATTTCCCTTCAGTTTATTCACTTATAAACTGATGCAACCAAGGGATCCATAAAAAGCTTTCTGGAAAAGCATTTCAGGGTGCAATAAATAGGAATTCAATCAAGCTCAAATGTTTTCGAGCAGCAAGTAGAACCTACATTGAAAAAAAAAATGCAACACTTTTGTTTTTGCGCCCATTTTTCATGAGCTGAGCTCAAAGATCTTAGACTTTTTATCTTTTTATCATACACATTGTCTGCTATCTGCCCTGTACAGTGAATCCGTGAAGAGAACACCTCTCCAAGGTGCCAGACGCCATCGAATGTGAGCATTTGCTCACTCAAGTCGGTTACAACGACTAACTGCAGTCAGGTCAAGACCCCAATGAGGACAACGAGCATGCAGAAGAGCTTCCCTTAGACGATTTCTGACAGTCTGTGCAGAAATTATTTGGTTATGCAAACCGAGCAGCTGTCCGGGTGGCTGGTCTTAGATGATCTTGGAGGTGAAGATGTTGGATGTGGAGGTCCTGGGCTGGGGTGGTTACACGTATTCTGTGGTTGTAAGGCCGGTTGGATGTACTGCCAAATTCTCTGAAACGCCTTTGGAGATGGCTTATGGTAGAGAAATGAACATTCAATTCATGGGCAACAGCTCTGGTGGACATTCCTGCAGTCAGCATGCCAATTGCACACTCCCTCAAAACTTGCGACATCTGTGGCATTGTGCTGTGTGATAAAACTGCACATTTTAGAGGGGCCTTTTATTGTGGCCAGCCTAAGGTACACCTGTGCAATAATCATGCTGTCTAATCAGCATTTTGATATGCCACACCTGTGAGGTGGATGGATTATCTCGGCAAAGGAGAAGTGCTCACTAACACAGATTTAGACAGATTTGTGAACATTATTTGAGTTCAACTCATGAAAAATGGGGGCAAAAACAAAAGTGTTGTGTTTATAATTTTGGTCAGTGTATAAAAATCTATGACTAAGGCATATTCACTTGCTAAATGCAGTGTTTTGTTGTATTTGTTTATATCTACATCCTAATAATCGCTTAACAACATCAACTCATCTAATGCAATGCAATGAGTTTGCATCAACTGATACAGTATATAACATTTTGTAGGTAAACAATGACTTCAATAACATGCACCAACTTGTAATTATTCACTGTGTCTGACTCTAAAACTCAAGCCAAAAAGACTCACAGTTAATCAGTGCCCAAAAACCAGCTATTCGCTGTCCAGCTGAAAACTATGGCAGTCTAAGTACAGAAATATTGGAAAACCACTATTTTTTGCCCAGTCTGCTGTTACTGCCGTTTACCACTTATTACATAACAACAGCCTCGGACCATTTTGCTTGCCTCTGAAGTGGAACTGGAGCAATTTAGTTCCAGTAATGATGGTGAAACTCTGTTGTGCAGAACACAAAGTGGTTCAGTGGTGAGGGCAGGTGGAGAGACAGATACTTGACTGACTCATTCATTCCCAGGGTAATTTACGGGTGCTGCTGTAAGAAAAGAAGTTTTAAAAAAAGTAGCTTTGTATTTCTAAAAGGAAATACAACTGCTTGCAGGATAACAAAAAAGGAGAAAAGAGGTTTAAAAAAACAAAGCCAAATCCAGAAACGGGTAGCAGAAGAAAGACTGACGGCCATATGCTATCCAGGTGGTTAATTAGATGTACAGTGCTGTAGTAAAGGGGACTCACATTACCAATGACGCTGTGTTTACTCAAGGTGCGGGTGTGAGAATATCAGATGACCAGTTCCCACCTGGGGGACAGCATGATTATTGCAGCCATGGCCTAATGGTTAGGGAGTCGGGCTTGTAACCAAAAGGTTGTGGGTTTGAATCCCAGGTCTGGCAGGGATTGAAAGTGGGGGGAGTGAATAACCAGAGCTCTCTCCACCCTCAATACCCCGACTGAGGTAAGTCTGTTGAGCAAGGCACCAAACCGAACCCCCAACTGCTCCCTGGTTGCAACCACAGCAATAGCAATATGGCTGCCCATTGCTCTGGGTGTGTGTTCACAGTGTGTGTTTGTTCACTACTCACTACTGTGTGTGTGTGTGTGTGTGTGCACATGGATGGGTTAAATGCAGAACACAAATTCTGAGTATGGGTCACCACACTTGGCCACACGTCATGTCCTTTCCTTTCCTTCATAGTAGAGCCTTGGCTCATGGACACAAGGAAGACGCAATTGTAATGAAATTTATTAACCATAGATATGTGCTAGTGATAAACTAGTGATGAAACCAATAAATTAATATATGCACTGCTAATAAATAATAGGCAACTACACATGAAAGAAGATATCAAATAAATCGAAAACAAATAAATGGAGTGAATACAGATTGGCAGAATGCAATGCTGTTGAGCTGAATGTAGCAATGGAAGAGATTTCTATGGTAATGTTGCTTATGGGAAAACCATTTAATGGCTCTGGTAGACTTAATGATAAATAACTGCTTATTTATTTCTAAACAAACAATATAGCTATCATTTGTAATGCTGACCCACAGTAAATGTTATCTAAACATGTTAGAAAACATAGGCTGCAGGTATAAACTAAGCTAAGGTCTTTAGGAAGAGGTTTGGTAAGTTTATAGTTACGTTCCACGTGGTTAGGTGATCAGTCCTGCACCAGAGACATCTTCCACTGCTGATGCAGATTGCGTACAGTGGGGAGGACACAGAGTTGCGTTCCGGTAGCTGTAGATGCGCTGACCTGGAGAATGCTGAACTTCCGTTGTGCCAAGGGGGTCCTTAGGGCAGCTTGGTCAGATGGGTCTTCACAGGGTTCTTTGCAGCCAGGCTGCATCGTCGAAGAGCCGTGTGTTTCCAGGCTGCGTTGCTTTCGGAGCGGCAAGAGTCAGACGGGGTCTGTAACTCCTGGGTCCTTTGCAACCAAAGGGCAGCCGAATGCAATATTGAAGGTTACTCAAGAGCTGAGCTGAACCTTAGCTGTCTTGAAGTCTCTTTCCTCGTCAGGCCAGAAACTCAGGACGTATCTGTTAATGTCCTTTTCCTCGCAGGATTGGAACTCAGAACACAGATGGTCTGCTACAGTCTCTCTGGACGAAAGACTCAGAATGTTGTTGATCTGCTGTTGTCTCAACCTTGCCGGAGACTCAGAATCTGGAATCTGGCACCTCTCCATTTCAGGACTGTGATTGGCCGCTTGTGTGGCCATGGTGTTGGCTGCCCTAGTGTGGAACTCATTTGCATATATAGTAGAGTACAAAGTTAAACAGTGTCTTTAACATTTTATCCATGCAATATTTCTTTACCAAACCTCTTTCAAATTGCTATCCACATCATGGGGAGCAAAAAGAGTCCAAACATGAGAGGAAAATGTACTCATTTAAACCATAATATGTTTATAGGCCTGCTTCCTCGAACTGTTATGTTAACAGTTAATGGCCATCAACATAAACTGTACTTTATGTGAAGGTGACGTGAATACGGTTAGGTTTACGTCAATTTAAGGTCTCCAAACATAGGTATGAATGGATTTGGATGGATCTTTGTGGCTTTTCTTTGTTTCGGCTGCTGCTGTTGCATCCAGAGTTCTGATGATTTTTATGGCAGTCATTCGTAAACCTTAGGATTGGTGAGGGTCAACCCCATAGTCCAATGAGAAGTCCTCTTTTAGGCGGTCGTGAGTGCAGAAGGTCTCCCTTCCTGTCCTGCTAGAGGTGTCTGGCAGTTGTCTTGGCATCTTATCCGATGTTTCTGAACATTTGTTTATCTTACTCCACCAAGGTCCAATCACAGAGTGGCACATCTCCCTCTACACCTGTCAGTTAGAAAGGGCTCTGCCATATACTGATCCTTGGAATGCCATCTTGACTGTGGTTCACTACAGTGCCTTGCAAAAGTATTCATACCCTTTCATTTCTGTCACATTTTGTTATGTTGCTGCCTTAGGTTAAACTGCTTTAAGTTACTTTTTCTTCCACATCAGTCTACACTCCATGCACCATAATGGCAAAGCAAAAAACATGTTTTTAACATCTTTGCAATAAAATAAATAACTTTAAATGATTCCATTGCATAAGTATTCATAACCTTCTGGGACATTTAGCTCAGGAGCATTCATATTGCTTGTAGATATTACTACACTTCAAGTGAAGTTAACCTGTGGCAAATTCATTTGAATGGTTATGACTTGGAAAGGCACACACATTTAATAAACGGTCTAACAGCTGAAAATGCATATAAGAGCAAAAACCAAGCCCTGAGGTAAAAAAAAACTGACTGTAGAGCTCAGAAACAGGATTGGGTCAAGCCACACATCTAGGGAAGAGTTCAGAAAAAAATTCTGCTGCACTGAAGGTTCACAGAAGGATGTAGTCTTCATTTCCTTCAATGAAAGGAGTTTGAAACAACCAGGACACTTCCTACAGTAGAACTGGCTTTCTGGCCAAACTGAGTATTCAATGGAGAAGGGCTTTGGTTAGAGTGGTGACCAAGAACCTGATGGTCACTCTACTTGAGTTCCATGATCATATGTGGCGACAGGAGAAACCTACAAAAGAACAAACATCACTACAACACTCCACCAATCAGGGCTTTATGGCAGTGTGGCAAGACTCAATCCTCCCCTCAGTGAAGACACATGAAAACACACTTGGAATTTGCAAAAAAGCACCTAAAGGACCCTCAGGCTGTGAGAAACAAGATTCTCTGGTCTGATGAAGCTCTATTCTACGCATCATGTTTGAAGGAAACCTGACACTGCTTATTACCTTAAGAGTACCATCTCAACAGTAAAGTGTGGTGGTAGCAGTCTCATGCTGTGGGGCTGTTTTTCAGCAGCAGGGACTGGGGGATTTGACAGAGTAGAAGGAAAGCTCTATGTACCAAAATATTAAGATAACTTAATAAGAACCTCAGAACCTCAGACTGGGCAGAAGGTTCACCCTCCATCGGGACAATGATCCTAAGCATACAGCAAGAGTGGCTTGCTAATTGCCAAATGCTGATGAGCAAAGCTTGTCACATCATACCCAAAAAGTCTTGAGGCTGTAAAGGTGCTTCAGCTAAGTACTAAGTCAAGGGTATGAATACTTATGCAATGTACTTATTTCAGCACAGTATAGTTTTTTTATTTTTTAATAAATTTACGTTTAAGTTGTGACAATTCTGTTTTTGCTTTGTCATTATGTTTTATGAAGTGTGGATTGATGTGGGAAAAAAAGTAAAGTAGTTTAACAAGGCAGCAACATAAAAAAATGAAAAAAATGAAGGGGTATGTATACTTTCGCAAGGCACTGTACTTTGAATAATTATATATCCAAATAGGCCTACAACAGAATACTTATTACAGTTTAGTATGCAAATATAACAATTATGACAATAATTATACTATGCAATTCTACTACTAATTATACTACTGCAATTCTTAAGTTAAAGAGCTATTTTTACCTGACCTTACCCTTAAATTTAGTTTTGTTGGTGTAACCTAATATATTTAGGTTGATTCAGTAATGGTAACATTTTTTATTTGAATAAAATCAACTAGTTTACTGTAGATGTTACCACATGAAGCACATTTTTAGGTTATCTTTTTTTTCAGCGTAGGTGAAAACAATAAATCTCATCATTTTGAAAAGATGCCTTGAACCAAGTAACCAAGTTTGTAATGTATATATTACTAAATGATATTGCTATACTAATAGGATTAAGTACAAACCATAAACCAGAAGATCAACCAATGAAACTTAAAAAAACCTTCTAAAAGATGGTATTAAAAGAGTTTTATTTTGCACAAGCTCATTATGCATGAAATGTGAAGAGCTACTGAGTTGTGATTTAAACAGATGAACTGTAATAGGGATAGAAATTTAAAAAAAAAAACGATTGTGTCATACAAATTACCAGCTTGCCATCACAATGAACAGAAGCAGATGTTGTCGGACATATCAGGGAGTCTTGTTTTTATCCCTACTATGATGAATAAAAAAGCCTTCATGCTGTTGCACAGGGTATGTGCAGACATTAATCATGCATTATAAAACAGATAGTTCCTGTTCTTGTCTGATGGCTGTCTGAACAATGTTCAAAGATATTGTAAAATAACAAACCTGTGACCTATAAACACCAGTATTACTGTGCCACGCATCTGTTTCTTGCTGCTTTTGTGTTGCTTGGCAACTATCCTGCTAAACATTGCTGAAGAACTACACTACTGAAAAACTCTGCGCTGTATTCTGCCTATTAACTCCCCATCACTGTTATAAAATCACTGTGAACCATGGCTTCTTGGGGCTTATTGTTTGAATATATGCACATGGCTTATTCATGAGAACTTAATTTGAGGGAACACTGCGTGAAACTCTTAAGCCTCCTTATTTTCAACAGTTTGGTTCATTAGGAAAAACACAGAATTAATCTTTAAACAATCCTACCTTTTAAAAAGTACAAACTGTGTGGAGCAGCTTAGTGTGTAGAACTGGATTTTAATGATGTGTAACAGTGAAGATATTTATTATCCAATAGAGTGCAACAAATGTGAGGCATATACAGTCATGTGAAAAAGTTAGGACACCCTATTGAATTTCATGGTTTTCTGTATCAGGACATAATAAAAAAATATCTGGTCCTTGGCAGGTCTTAAAATTTGGAAAATAAATCCTCAGATAAACATCATCACATGACATATCACAGTGTCACAGTGTCAAAATACAGCCAAGAGGGAAAGGCAATGTGTGATAAACTTAGGACACCCTATGAGTCAGTTGCTTGTAGATCCACTTTTAGCAGCAATCATCATTTTCTGTGTGACTTTATCAGTCTCTCACATCATTCTGGAGGAATTTGGACCACTCTTCTTTTCAACGTTGCTCCGGTTTATTAAGGTTTGTGGGCATTTGCTTATGCACAGCTCTCACCACAGCATTTGAGTCAGGATGAGATCTGGACTTGGACTGGGCTATTGCAACACCTTGATTCTTTTCTTTTCAGCCATTCTGTTGAAGATTTGTTGGTTTGCTTGGGATCAATGTCCTGTTGCATGACCCAATTTTGGCCCAACTTTAGATGCCGGACAGATGCCCTCGCATTTGACTCTAGAATACTTTGACATACAGAGGAGTTCATGGCCAACTCAATGACTGTAAGGTGCCCAGGTCCGGTGGCTACAAAGCAAGCACAAAATTATCATCTGTCCTCCAGCATGCTTGTCTTTTGGTATGAGGTGTTTGTGCTGATATATTCTTTAAGTTTTCACCAAACTTGGCGCTGTGCTTTATGGCCAAACACCTCCACTTCAGTCTTGTCTGTTCAAAGGACATTATTCTAGAAAACTTGTGTTTTGTTCAGATGCAACTTTGCAGACCTAAACTGTGCTGCAATGTTTTTTTTAGATAGAAGACTCTTCTTTCTTCTGCCAAGCCTTCCAAACATGCCATTTTTGTCCCATATTTTTCTAATGGTATTGTCATGAACTTGATCATTTAACGTGTTAACTGAGGCCTGTGGAGTCTGAGGTGTAATTCTTGGGTTGTCTGCCATTTCTCTGAGCGTTGCACGGTCTGATCTTGGGGTGAATTTTTTGGGACGTCCACTCCTGGAAGGAGAGGTGTCTGTTTTCAATGTCTTCCACTTGTGAATAAACTTCAAATTGTTTGGAAATGGCCCTATACTCTTCTCAGATTGATGGCAGCAACAATTGCTTCTCTAAGATGATTGCTGATGTCTTACCTTCTTGGCATTGTGTTAACATACACTTGAAGGCTCCAGACCAGCAAACTGCCAAAGCTTATGCTTTTATAGAGGCACTCAGACTTGCTGATGATCAGTTAATCAAAGGTATTTGATTAGCAGTGCTTGACTGTTATTTACCCTCTTAATTCCAATGTTAACAGTAAGGGTGTCCTAACTTTGTCACACATGGCTTTTCCATTTTGGCTTTATTTTTGTTCAGTAAATAATGACACAGTGCAATTTGTCATGTTTTGTTGTTCATCTGAGGTTTTATTTTCAAAATTTTAAGACCAGCCAAAGACCTTTTTTTTTTAATGATGTCCTCATACAGAAAACCATGGAATTCAAAAGGGTGTCCTAACTTTTTCACATGACTGTATTTAGGCATCCCTTACGAAAAAGAACTTTAATCAAGTGCATACTTCTTTTAAACTAAAAATACTAAAGTATACTTTCAGTCTACTTTTTATGTACTTCTCAGAAATGTGCTTAATACACTTCTCAGAAATATACTTAAAATGACATTTAGGTATACTTGATTTATACTTAGAAAAAGTATATTTGAGCTATACTTGTGCTTTGAGAATCCATGTTTTCATCACTATTACATGTCTACTGTACAGAATTTCTAAAACACAAGTGAAGAGGACAAAACAACAGAAGATTCCACGTGTAATCTAACACAATCGTCAGACATAAAACAGCATCAAAACCACAGTGACCCTTACCAAAAAGTAGTATACTTCAAGTTTATTTTATTAAGTATACTTAAGTAAAGTTCAAGTATATTTTTAAGTATACCTCATGTAGTAAGTATACAAATATCACTTTACCAGTAGTATAGTTTTAAGTGTACTATTTCAACACTCCTTGGGACTAAATTGACCCAATTTTTAGTATAAAAAGGTATACTTTTAAGTATAACAGAAGTAAACTTTGAGTACACAACTACTTTCCATCTATGTTTTCAGTTTGTACTGCAAGTATACTAATTAAATACTTTTTATGCATTTTTTGTACACTTTGAAGTATAGTCTCAGTAAACTTATAGTAACTTTACATCATTCTTTAAGTATACTACTATGTCCCTATCTAGGTATGATTTTGTATATTTTTTGTTATATGAATATCTGAACATACAAAACATCAAAAGAAAGAACAGGGCATTTGCTTGTAAATGAAAACATTTTATTCTAGCTTCATGCATTCTTTTATATAAACACTTGAATGTGTTTCATAAGTTTCATAAATAAAAAATAAATAAATAAATAAACAACATATTATACAAAAAGCTAAAAAGGACTATTCATGATAGTTAAAACATAGATGGAGTTGATCAACACCCCAAAGGTTGACAGTCATTATTACCTCTTCATAAGTCGATATTTTATACCATAACGTTACACAGTGTTACATACCCTTATGAAAAAAAAGTTTATTCAAGTGTGCTATTAGTATACTTCTTTTAAACTAAAAAATAGGAAAGTATACTTTCAGTCTACTTTTTATGTACTTTTCAGAAATGTGCTTTATGTACTTCTCAGAAATATACTTGAAATGACATTTAAGTATACTTGACTTATACTTACAAAAAGTCTAAATATATTTGAGCAATATTGTTCTCAGAGAATCCATGTTTTCATTGTTATGTGGTAGGGGGCGCTTTTTACACATCTTCTGTACAGAATTTCCAAAACACAAGTAAAAAAAACGAAACAACAAATGCTTCCACATGTTTTTAACAAGATCATCAGTCATAAAACAGCATCAACACTGTAACGTTACGGAATAAAATGTGGCCCATGAAGAGGTAATAATGACTGTCAAGCTTTGGGGTGTTAATTGACTCCATCTAAGTTTTGATTATCATTCTGAATCCAATTCATAGTCTTTTTTCAGCTTTTTGTTCAAAATGTTGTTTATTTCTTTTTTATTATTACTTATGAAACTTACCCACATTCAAGTGGAAAATATACAAATTAATACTTAAATAGGGACATAGTAGTATACTTAAAGTATGATGTAAAGTTCACTTAAAGAAAATTTATGAGTATACTTGCAGCATAAAACTACTAGTAGTTTACTAAGACTATACTTCAAAGTGTACTAAAAATGCTACAAGTATTTAATTAGTAAACTATCAGTATACCTATACGTTCACTTTTAGTATAGTTGCAGTACAAACTAAAACACGGATATAAACTAATTGTGTACTCAAAGTTTACTACTGTTATACTTAAACTATACTTGAATGTATACTTTTATATACTAGAAAGTGGGCCAATTTAGTCCCAAGAAGTATTGAAATAGTACACTTACAAGTATACTACTAGTACACTGACATTTGTATACTTACTACATAAGGTATACTTAAAAATATATTTAAACTCTACTTAAGTATATTTAATGAAATAAATTTGAAGTATACTTCTTTTTGGTAAGGGTAGTTATAGAGGAAAAACCAGCCATCATAAGCGCCCGAGGATCACATACTACCAGACTTTCACGTTGGTCACAAACGTGCGCCTTGTTGCGTGGAGACACGTGACAAATGAAAACAATATGTGTTCTAAAATAAGCTTAAAATATCAAACATGTTTGATATCTTCCGACTGAAAGAAATCATAGTCTGAAGATAAAAAAAATCAGGGTCAGTGATATATTATGCGATTTTCTATGAAGTCTGTCAACTCAAACATACGTATAACAATGTCCAAACGCTCAACACCAAGTGATGAGATTTGGATGGGATAACATGAAAATCTAGTTCTATTTGAAATTAAACAATCACATCCTTTATAAACTGCAGTTCACTCATATTCAAGTTATGTGCATATGACTACTTACACGCATGATATATTTACAAGCTAGATTAAAGTGACTGAGAAACTGGCCTTTTTAAATGTGTAAGTCATGACAAAGACACTCATTTAAAACTAATGTCTGTGTTTATGTAGGTTTACATCCAGGGATGCAAAGATTATGCAACATGACAGACAGCTCGAGGGTAAGACTTGTAAGACCTGTTAAATGAGTCAGCAAGCCCAACCAAACATAAATCCTTTATTGAGCTCTTCCCTTATAAAAAAAGAAGTTTATTCAAGTGTGCTACTAGTATACTTCTTTTAAACTAAAAACACTAAAGTATACTTTAGTACTTCTACTTTTTAAGTACTTCTCAAAAACATGCTTTATGTACTTATCAAAATACACTTAAAATGACATTTAAAGGAGAAGTCCACTTCCAGAACAACAATTTGCAAATAATGTACTCACCCCCTTGTCATCCACGATGTTCATGTCTTTCTTTCTTCAGTTGTGAAGAAATTATGTTTTTTGATGAAAGCATTTCAGGATTGTTCTCCATATAATGGACTGATATGGTGCCCCGATTTTGAACTTCCAAAATGCAGTTTAAATGCGGCTTCAAACGATCACAAATATGGTTGTAAACAATCCCAGCCAAGGAAGAAGGGTCTTATCTAGCGTAACGATCGGTTATTTTAATAAAAATAATACAATTTATATACTTTTTTAATGCCAAACGCTCATCTTGTCTTACTCTGCCTGGACTGTTTTTGTTCCGGTTCATGACAGCTAGGGTATGTCGAAAAAATCCCAAGGCAAGACGAGTGTTTGAGAATAAAAAGTATTTAAATTGTATTATTTTTTAATGTAAATAACTGATCGTTTCGCTAGATAAGACCCTTCTTCCTCAGCTGGGATAATTTACAATCGCATTTGGGATCATTTGAAGCCACATTTAAACTGCATTTTGGAAGTTCAAAATCTGGGCACCATATCAGTCCATTATATGGAGAAAAATCCTGAAATGTTTTCCTCAAAAAACATAATTTCTTTACGACTGAAGAAAGAAAGACATGAACATTGTGGATGACAATGGGGTGAGTAAATTATTTGTAAACTTGCTCTGGAAGTGGAGTTCTCCTTTAAGTATACTTGACTTATACTTTGAAAAAGTCTTAGAAAAGTCTAGATATTACTAAAAAATGCTACAAATATTTAATTAGTGAACTATCAGTATACCCATAAGTTCACTTTTAGTATAATTGCAGTACAAACTAAAACATGGATCTAAACTAGCTGTGTACTCAAAGTTTACTACTGTTATACTCTAACTATACTTAAAAGTATACTTTTATATACTAGAAAGTGGGCCAATTTAGTCCCAAGGAGTACTGAAATAGTACACTATATTTGTATACTTATCAAATAAAGTATACTTGAACTTTACTTAAGTATACTTTATAAAAATAAACCTGAAGTATGCTTCTTTTTGGTAAGGGTTATCTTATTTCTCAGTATGTTATTTTATTTTATTTTTGAATGTCCATGTTTCATGGCTTGTCAAGCCAATCTGGCAGCTGAATCTGTGCCTTACCTGAACCAAAAGAGTGATGGGCCCATTTTTGTCCACCTCCAGAATCTCTCCGTTCTTTGTTCCTACAAGAATATGCCCATGACCCAAAGATATGGCACGAATGGAGGGGTTGTCCTCTAAAAGCAAACCTGCAGGAAGGGACGTGTTATAAATAAACACTCATCCATGACCTTGGCTTTCTATTTATTAAACACTGAATGTTCTTAGCGAATGCATGGAGGCATTTGACCTGAATGGTTTTAACTGCATAAGTTTTACTGTTAAAGCCACCAAAAAAAGTTTCTTAATTAGTATTTTTGTCTTTTACAGTAAGAACATTTAAACTAGTGATGTGCCCGAATCCAAATACCATATTTGGAAAGAAAATGACATGTACTACGGAACCCCTAAGGAAATAAATGCGAGATGAGAGGAAAAAATATTTTTTAATGCTTTCTCTTGCAATTATATCATTGGGTAATTATGCTGTATATAAATTACGGATATTATGGAGCAGCTATTATTATTATTGAAATTGCTTTTAAATGCGCACTTACTTTTACATTTTTGAGATTTGCGATCATACATACTCTGTGTTTACTACTGAGTGGCAGTACTTCCCTAGTGAAAAATAGTACACTTAAGCACAATTTAATTGTATGTACTTTAGTATAACTAAATGTATTTGTGGCACACCATAAACAGGTACACTTAAAGTCTGTCAAACTGGAACAACTAATTTTGTACTAAATGCATTTTAGTTGTGCAAAAGCAGTGCTGAAGTTGTAATAAATATACTTGTTTGTGCTAAAGTGGGACTATTTCAAGTATACTTAAGTACAATTTAAATATCCACTATTGTATTTAAATTTTGAAATGTAGAATTCACTCAGCATAAATTTAAAATGTATTTTGCTGACACTGTAAGTTACACTGTAAGAGTGTTGAACATACATTAATGTTATACTAATAACAACCTTAAGCCGTACTATCCTTTATCCTTTTAGTGACTGTGAAACACATTGGATTGGCATTCCAAGTAAACTTGAAGTGTGCTAATGTCATCATTATTGCGTGCTTCTAATGCAATAAATTAGACTTTGCAAATAATGGCACAGTTTTCCTTTTACTAACGCCCCCAGCATACCAGCTAACTCACTTATCTAGAGAACATAAAAGACACAATGAGAACAGAAATATGTACACTGAATGTAGGAAGCACTACAGACTGGATTGGAACCCAGGTCACTGCAATACAAGTGCACTCCCATTACTAGGACCAGCATAAACCAGCTAAAAACCAGCATCCCAGCATCAAAACCTACCTAACCAGCATATGCTGGTTTTTTTCAACAGGGTATACCTCAATTTTCGTGACTTTTTACTTTTCGTTTAAATTAGGAGAGCGAAATGGCTCCAAAAAAAATGAAAAAATAACCACTTTTCCCTTAATAATAAAAATAATGAGTGCTGATATGCAACCTGTTCATTAGGGAACAAACCAAATTGTTTTGAGTAAATACAATTAGTCCATTTATTTGTAAATACAAACATATTGGTCTATGTGAAAAATGAAAAGATTTACATATAAATTAATGGTGGTTAGTTATAATGTCCCTAAGTAAGCTATGTTTTGTGAAAGAGTAAGTGCTGTTTATTGTCTCATTCTCTCTCTGTGACACAGAAAGTTAGTCAATATCAAACGAAGAGTGCCTCAGCATGATTACAAATGTGATACTGATTTTATGCAACAGTTAAATAATAAAATAACAGTTAATAAACAAGAACTTAATATTAAGAGACTTACATTTTAGACAGCATATTGCCTGTTTTTGCTCTATTTTGCCAACAAATAACCATTCCAAACACAGCCACAGCACCGTTTTGCATCTTTGAGCAACATGGCGTTGTACCGCCCCAGCGACAGAACTTGAATGAATCACCTCATTAAATGATTCAGTTCAATCCTCTGCAACCTTGTGTATATGCATAATCGCTTACTTAACAGTGACTTGACAGTGTATTATTGATTTCACATTTAAAGTATCTTCATTTTATACATGTAAAATACATGTAAATATCAGTATTCAATGTTTTGTTTAAAATCCAACCACAGACACCAATCGCCACTCCAAATAAATGCATACCCTGTTATATAAAAAAAACAGCATTAAATGGTTTTAGTTTTTGATGTTATTTATGATGGTTTCCAGCAATAAAAATGTTTAATTTTTCTTTGCTGGAAACAAATTAGTTGTTTATTTTAAGAAACCTAGTTTTTTTGGTCTTGTACCATTTAGTATGACTCTTTAATAAAGAAAAATGACTTCTTATCCAGCATAAACAAACAAAACCAGCATCCCATTATACATCTACAGGATCATAAGATGTGTTCCCTCAAACATCAATAACTGAGACTAGTTGTTGGGCTGAGTGAGCTTTGACATGTCATTGGGTTTATGAAGTGGGCATCTGATTTTGAAGGTTTCATCCAGTTAGTTTATGTGAGTGTGTGTGTGTGTAGGTAATATTTATGTGTTTTTTGTGCTCAGACATTACTATTATGAAAATAATTTTTAACAAGTTTCAAACATGCTGTCAATAGAATTAAGAACCTAGCCAGTGCACTTTCTTAAAAATGAATATATATATATATATATATATTCCCCCAATATATATTTTACAATTTAATTTGTAGTGCACAAAGTCTGTGCTTGATTAAAGCATGAAATAACTACATTTAGAGTGTAGTTTCAGTTAGTATTGACAGTATGTCAATCTATTTTTAGTATACTTATCATGAAATAAAAATATTTTAAATACAATTAAGTATATTTATTTTTCACTAGGGTTACCACACATTTGCCACAAGATTAGATGTTTGTCAGTGATGCTCAGGATCTGCAAATAATTTACCATTATCCTATCAGTCATCTCTCCTTACTCTGTTTATGTGATAAGCAAAATTTTATGTACTGTAATATAACAGGCAACCATTAGCAAGTAGCTAACCATGTCCTTTTCATGGCTCTGTAGAACCATGTCCTTTTCCATGCCTTTCCGAATACATACTCACTGTTTGGGCACATCCCTACTTTAAACATCCTTTAAAAACAATGTAAAACAAAATAAAAGATGATAGATATGAGATGTCCCTGTTGAAAAAAACAGCACATACTGGTTAGGTAGGTTTTGATACTGGTTTTAGCTGGTTTATGCTAGTCCTTTACTGGTCATGTGCTGGTCCAGGAACATCTTAAACCATCAAAGGGCCAGCAAAGAGCCAGCATGAACCAGCAAAGGACCAGCATAAACCAGCATCCCAGCATCAAAACCTAAACCAGCATATGCTGTTTTTTTTCAAAAGGGGTCTTATTTCTGATATCTAAAATTGTGTTTGAAATAATCCAAGGGACATCCTCACCTTTGGAGCCTGGGGCCAGCACCGCTCGTTTTATGGCATATGTCTTGAGGCATCTCTCAAATGTATCGTCCCACAAAGCCACTATTCCATCTTTTCCGCCAGTCACAAAACCCTTATCAACAATACATTCACATTTTCACATTTCTGAAATATTTAAAGAGATAGTGATTCCATTTGTTTACTGTTTATATCTAAATCTGATACCTTCTCCAGGGCGTGCATGCTAAACACAGGCCCATCATGAGCTTTGACAGTTTTCACCAGGAACATATCTCTCCAGATGCAGATGTCTCCAGTGCAGGTTCCTGAGAACACCATTTCTTCTGTCCAGCCGTATACAGCGCACATCATGGTTTCAGTTTTTCCCATGCTCCCCTTCTTCCCAATCAGTCCACCTCCTGAGAACATCAAATGTTTGTGAGATGATCTCTGACAGTGGAAGGATAGTGATTCACATACTCCACAAGAGGTTCACATGATGGACACATTTGAAAACACTGTTTCATGTTGTAGTTTGGACTGTAAAACAGGGGTATTCAAATTGTACCCCTGCTTCAATTGTACCCCTTATACACTGACCAAAAATATAAACGCAACACTTTTGTTTTTGCCCCCATTTTTCGTTAGCTGAACTCAAAGATCTAAGACTTTTTCTATGTACACACAAGGCCTATTTCTCTCAAATAATGTTCACAAATCTGTCTAAATCTGTGTTAGTGAGCACTTCTCCTTTGCCGAGATAATCCATCCACCTCACAGGTGTGGCATATCAAGATGCTGACTAGACAGCATGATTATTGCACAGGTGTGCCTTAGGCTGGCCACAATAAAAAGGCCACTCTAAAATGTGCAGTTTTACTGTATTGGGGGGGTCCGAAAACCAGTCAGTATCTGGTGTGACCACCATTTGCTCATGCAGTACAACACATCTCCTTCACATAGAGTTGCTTCCAGGAATTGTGTACAGATCCTTGTAACATGGGGCCGTGCATTATCATGCTGCAACATGAGGTGATGGTTGTGGATGATACCACAACAATGGGCCTCAGAATCTTGTCACGGTATCTCTGTGCATTCAAAATGCCATCAATAAAATGCACCTGTGTTCGTTGTCCATCACATACGCCTGTGCATACCAGAACCCCACTGCCACCATGGGCCACTCGATCCACAACGTTGACATCAGCAAACCGCTCACCCACACGACGCCATACACACTGTCTGCCATCTGCCCTGTACAGTGAAAACCAGGACTCATCCGTGAAGAGAACACCTCTCCAAAGTGCCACACACCATCGATTGTGAGCATTTGCCCACTCAAGTCGGTTACGACGACGAACTGCAGTCAGGTCTAGACCCCAGTGATGATGACGAGCATGCAGATGAGCTTCCCTGAGACGGTTTCTGACTGTTTCCGACTTGTGCAGAAATTCTTTGGTTATGCAAACCGATTGTTGCAGCAGCTGTCCGGGTGGCTGGTCTCAGATGATCTTGGAGGTGAAGATGCTGGTGTGGTTACACGTGGTCTGCGGTTGTGAGGCCGGTTGGATGTACTGCCAAATTCTCTGAAACGCCTCAAAACTTGCGATATCTGTGGCATTGTTCTATGTGATAAAACTGCACATTTTATAGTGGCCTTTTATTGTGGCCAGCCTAAGGCACAAACTTTTGAAAACGGTTTTCAAAGTGCAAGTCTTAAATTTTTAAGTGAAAATGGTGTCATGTAACCTGTGTCAGTCACTGTGAACGAGGAACTTTTGGAAAATGCTTAAAAACATATCAGACGGAGAGCATTTTAAAATGAAAACATAGTTTTCAAATATATCCAGATTAATGCGGACGTAGCCATAGTCTTACCTGCTCTATGCCAAAACTTCATGTGTTTCACTCCAGCGGTTATCAGTTTGTCTGGCATGTACGGGTTGATTTTAATGACAAATATTTTGTCCTTGCTTCCCCTTAAAGTGAAAAGAGAGACATTTACGTTGTTAAATGTATCTTGGATTCTTTTGATGATGCCAAAATGGGTGAATTGAACAGCCCTCTATCTTTTTTTAGGAGTTTAAAGGTTCACAATAGGGCACTATAGGGCTGTAATTGACCTGTCTGCTGTGCTGTTTCCACTGTCTGAGTGCCGGTAGCGAATTTAGCAGCGCAGCGGACAGTGGCTGTCTGCAGTTTTGCATTAGGCCCGATGTGGAGCGGGCAGAGCACTGAGCAGTGACTGCACTGTCAGGCCCTATTTACTTCCACCCGCACAAGCATCCTCTCTACCAGAGAAAGCCCCAGGGAGGAGTCGGCCAGAGCTCCACACTACCTATGAACTCAAGAGCATCCAGACAGAGGAATACAAACGCTTCAGACTGTAAGAGCAGGTATGCACTCTTTGAAACCTTGCAATATTACAGCAATAAACCATGAGAGGATGTACATTACAGTGTTTTACTATAGTAAAGAGCTGTAGTTGGCTGTAACGGTATCAACAGCTGTTTTGTACTAGAGATTGACATTTTCTGAAGAAATTATAAATCGTTATTATTACATTCTAGGACACAAACATAAAATTCATGAACAGAAATTCATTGTCTGCCAGAAGAAAAAAAAAATTTGTGATTGATCATAAACACAATATAGCAAATAAATAAATAACTAAATAAAACTTTCATTAACAGCTATCACAGTATGTTGTGATAGAAGGCTAAAACAATCCCAGAGTTGACATAAACCAGCCGTATCATGAAAATCACTCCTTAGGGAGAGAAAAGGACAGCTGTGAGTTTCGCTATTCTCTCATGAGATAATAATCATGCCGAAACAGAGATTGCATGATAAACAGGCTAATGTCTAAGAAGTGCTGAGACACTAATCTGCTAAAATGGACTGATGCCAGTATATTTTAAAAGAGATATGTAAGAGATATGACCAAAGAATAAAGTTTATCTGGGATTTGAAAGAATTTAAAAGTGTCATAAAAATTTGCTGCACCATGCTTATATTTGCCGAAAGTGTATTTTGTCAGCTTTCAGGAGTACACTATTATATTATTTGCGCCATGCAAACAAACATGGACTGCATCTTTAAAGAAGCAAAGCAGGACTTATTCACTCACCGGATGGTGGAGAGCTTTTCTCCTTTTCTCCATTCCCAAAGGACGATGGTATGATTGTCATCCAGACCTACTGAAGCCAGCCTCTTCCCATCCGCTGCAGAGATAGACATCATATGGCTCTGATTACACTCAACATCAGCCAAATAATGGCATGTACATCATGTAATGACTTTATACCATCTTCACCCTGCTAAAAATGAAACAAGATGTCTCAAGTAATACAATGTGACAGCATCGCTCCAGTGGAAATTTCAGCTGGATGGCATCTAATGAGAATAATCATTTATGTTTAGGCTTGTGACATTGACAGATAGTGTGAGGCTCTGCTGTTTTGCCGTGTGAAGAGAAGCTCTTCTATACACCTGACCCTTTAGTTTTAAACAGGAAATTTGTCTAGTTTAAGTCAAGTTGTAGATCTGTTCACAGAGAATGATTTCAGAATTACCCACACCACTAGTTTAGAATGAATAAATACATATATAAATATTTGTCTTTGGTGGTTTTACATCAGGGGTGCCCAACCCTGTTCCTGGAGATCGACCTTCCTGCAGAGTTTAATTCCAACCCTGATCACACACACCTGTCTGTAACTATCAAATGCTCCTTCAGATCCTAATTAGTTGGTTCAGGTGTGTTTGATCAGGGTTGGAACTGAACTCTGCATGAAGGTATATCTCCAGGAACAGGGTTAAGCACCCCTGTTTTACATCTTTGCCACATGGTCTATTACTGCATAAATGGACAAGAATAGGTGGCAAAGTCTATATGTGCAAGACTAACAGATTTTCTGTAGCTTAAACAGTAGCAAACAGTGCTTTCAACATCAAGGTCATGGGTTTGATTCCCAAGGAATGCAATGCAATAATTAATGGAAGTGTATATATCTTAAATGCATTAAATGCAAGTTACCTTGGATAAAAGTGTCTGCCAAATGCATATACGTAATAGAGATTATATGGACAACCTGCTTAGGTACGTTTGCTATGAAATCCACTGTTATAAATTCTATTTGATAATACGTCATCTTCTGAGTGTCAAACAATTCATGCCTCAGTGTTACAACAACAACAATAACAAAAAGCTCCCATTGTTTCATAACACACACACACACACACACACATACAAAGGCAGCTGATCTATTTTATTTCCACACTGGAAATACTATTCTATTCATACTTTGATTCAGAGCATGAGTCATACTATTTTAGATATGTCAGAAAATGGAGCTATTTGTTCATTTTAGCATTTGAAGGATCATTTTAATCTCCCAGGGTCTTCTTTTTGTAGTATGCTTTGGCTCTTCACTCCACTTCACCATTTTCACTTCGTAAAGAATATACACTGCCATTCAAACATTTGGGGTCAGTAGGAGCATGGAACTGTCCAGCCATGACTTCCTGTTTCATATGATTATAAATACGAGGAACACAAAGGCCAAATTCACTTAATCATCCATCTTAAAGAGTCAAACCAAAGAATATAGTTCTGAGGTGCAGAACAAGATTGTTGAACTTCACAAAATAGAAAGCGGCTATAGATGTGTGTCGATATCATCCTAATGCACGGTGAGGAGGAGAGTTTGAGTGGCCAAAGATTCTCCAACAATCACAGCTGGAGAATTGCAGAGATTAGTTGAGTCTTGGTTTCAGAAAGCCTAAAAAAACTCTAACAGCCCCTACATCACCACATGTTGATCAGTAGGGTTTCAAGAAAAATCCTCCTCACTCATCTGAAAACAAACTCCAGCATATTTAGTTGTCAGACACGACTGGCTACTGTGGTCAGATGAAACTAAAAAAAAAGAGCTTTTTGGCAGCAAACCCACCAGATGGTTTTGGTGCATACGGGGATAACAAGTACCTCATGTTCACGGTTAAATATATTGCTGGATCTTTAATGTTGTGGGCCTATTTTTCTGCCAGAGGTTCTGGACATTTTGTTCAGATGCATGGCATGATGGATTCTATCAAATACCAACAGATAAAAAATCTAAACCTGACTGCCTCTGTTAGAAATCTTATAACGGGCCATGATTGAATCTTCCATTAGGACAATGATCCAAAACAATCAAAATCAACACAAATATGTTTCACTGAGCATAAAAAGCCGTCCCAGTTCCCTGACCTGAACCCTATAGAAAATGAGTCGGGTGAAGTGAAGAGAAGAAGAACTTAACATGGAGCTGGGAATCTGAAGGATCTAGAGAGATTCTGTATGAAGGAATGGTGTCTGATCTCGTCAAGTGTTCTCCAAACTCATCAGGCATTATAGGAGAAAACTGAGAGCTCTTATCTTGGGAAAAGGTCGTTGCAATAATTGGGTGCCAGCGTGAACTAGAGAAGAACATTTATTTCATAATAAGAGTTTCCCACACTTTCCATTGCTTTACTTCAATGATAGGTCAGAATTTTGTGAATTTTTTGAATGAAAGATAAAAAAGTTAAACAATGCAGATTCATTTTCACAGCCACCTTTGCTCATATTTACCAAGGGTGCCAATATTAGTGGAGGGCACTGTATGTTTGCCACTAATAATCAGGACACCAAACTTGACCCCAGGAAGGGGCTTTTATCACTATAGTATTCATCAACACTTTTAATTAATTGTTAATTAACACTGCATACCTGAGAAGTCAAGTGCACACACCCCAAACTGGTGGAATCCTTTAAGAACAGACAGTGGCTTCAAAAACTCTGTTTCCCATATATGAATAGAAGAATCACGGCCCACCTGTTTAAGAATCAAACACAGATAATTAATATTCCCTGATCATAAAGTGACCATAAGCTGAACTGAAGTGATTTTGATGTATTCAGTAAGGAAACATTTCTGCTCTGTATGCTGTTGATGACAAAGACAGCTGCTTGTGCAGCTGACTGTACCTGGCCTGTGGCTACATAGTCTTTGACGGGGTGGATGGCCAGACAGAGGATGTCATCATCGTGGCCCAGGTAAAAGCGTTGTGTGTTCTGCTGCCTGTTGTACACCACTCCCACAGCTGCCACATGATACACAATCTCACCGGTCTGGGTGTAGAAGAGGTTACTTCTGCAGTCATAACCTCTGTAACTGAAACACACATTTACACACACACACAAATATTACAAGTGTTTCCTCAACTATAGCTCATCCTATACTAAGTCACTTTTCTAAGTCTATTGAATGCATTTACCAAAACAATTTGCTCTGTAACTTGATTAAGCCAGTAGGTGGCGACAAGTAAATGCTTTCTGAATCATGAGTGAGTCACTGAATAAGTCACTCAACTGACTTTGTTAATGAATGAAACAGGTCATATTATACTTCATTAAAATAAATTGCATGTCTACAAATCTATCTACAAGAGATCTTTTCTTCTGTATTGTGATTATTGAAAAATAAATAAATGTAGGGTAATGACATAGTTCTATGCATTGTTGGTTAATTGAATTTTGCTATATGGTCGTTGCACTCCAAACTGGAGGCAGATGACTGCAAACTAATGTTCACGATAAGATTTATAATATGCATTTTAAAAAAGCTTAAGGTGATGACCTTATGCTTTCATGCTGACTTTGAGCATTTTCGACACCAATAACAACAAAGCTATTTACATTCTTTTTTTATCAATTTTGTAAACTGCTGAGCATAACTTTTATCAAGCTTTAAAAAAAAGCAACACAGGCCTTATTAAATTTCGAAAATGTTCTTAGATCTTTTTAATTGTGTATGATCATCGCATTTTTCATAATTTTTCAGTCTACACTTACACCACTGTAAATGCATTAGTGTCATTTCTACTTATTTCAATAAATGGACAAACAGAGATGGACAAATGGGATTTTATCCAGTGACCTATATTGCCTTGCTTCTGTAAACACTGAATAAACTCATCTAAATTTATTTCTCTGCATCATCTTTTCATTTTCTAAAAGCAGATTCAGGTCTACTCTAGCTACACAGCTTCACTAAGCAACATTGCAACTGCAACTAGTACTGTTCTTAGATTGTAATCCGTAACCCCTAAACCATCTGATGACCTTTGGATGCATTTGAAACAAATGCTACACATCTGTAGTTCACCTTTTGGATGCAGCTGTGGTTGTCATTGCAGGCCTTGAGTTCAACGGAAGGTTTTTTTTTGACAAGGATTAGCGCGTTTGGGCTTTAAAAGACCAAAATTGATGGGCAACTGTGTTGTGAGTCCAGTTTCCAGCTTCTACACTGGTCAACAGCACAAGACTGTCTTTCACTTTCTTCCAGCACTCCAAATTATCTCAGAGTAGTTGGAAAGCGTGAGCCTGTGATGTAAGCCAGTTTTAACAACTTTCAGTCTGACATGTAAAGGGTGAAAAGAAAAGGAGACAGCATGGTTCCTGAGATATCTCAGTGTTGGGCACCATCTTCTTCAGAACACAGCTGGAGGCTGTCAGAAAGGTCTTATAATCCAGCAGACTGTGGGGGTGTCCACACGCATTACTCTGAGCTTCGTCTGAGTCAGAGAAGCAGGCCGATGTTGAAGGTATTGGTAATGTCAAAGAACATCAACCTGGAGACAACCTTCATAAGATGTGTGAAATGACAGCAACTGCTCTATAGTCTCTAAGGGTGACTAAGGTTCATGTTTGGGACTGAGACTGGCACTTGCCAGAGCTGTGGCATGCATATTTTTAGCTAAACAAAGAGTTGAAGATTTGCAGGTACATAACTAAATAATGAAAGATAAATGGAAACCTATTTACACTGTGTCTACACTACAGATGTGTGGTCTGTTCAAAATTAAATCACTCCCATTACAATCCACAACTTTTATTTTGGATGCAATTAATTGTGATTAATCGATTTGACAGCGCTACTCACGTGTAATTTTGGGTATGAACTTTAATATCATCATTTCATTTATTGTTTTTAATGTTTTATTTATTCCTCTGAAGTCCACTCAATAATATTTCAGATAACAATAAAACATTTCAAAAATATAGAATTTATTAAGTTAATATTATTTAAACTATTACATTTTTCAAGCATTACTTGTTAGTTGTTCTTCTGGTGTTGTTGCTAATCTACTTCCTCGTTATATTATATTATATTATATTAGTACAGTAACTCAGGGTTTTAAAGGAGAAGTCCACTTCCAAAACAAAGATTCATATATAATGTACTCATCTCTTGTCATCCAAGATGTTCATGTCTTTCTTTTTTCAGTCGTAAAGAAATTATGTTTTTTGTGGAAAACATTTAAGCATTTTTCTCCATATAATGGACTGGTATGGTTCCCTGATTTTGAACTTCCAAAATGCAGTTTAAATGCTAGTTCAAACGACACCAAATGCGGTGGTAAATGATCCCACCCGAGAAAGAAGGGTCTTATCTAGCGTAACGATCAGTTATTTTAATAAAAATAATACAATTTATATACTTTTTAATGCCAAGCGCTCGTCTTGTCTTACTCTGCCTGGACTGTCTTTTTTTCCAGTTCATGACAGTTAGGGTATGTCGAAAAACTCCTGAATTTTAAAATCATCCTATATCACTGTTTTACCTTTTTTGTTAAGGGTGTTTGATCTTCTTTGCATGTTCACTTTGCAAAGACTGGGTCGGTACTTCTGCAGCGATGTAGGAAGATTTTTAAAAGATAATTTCTTTACGACTGAAGAAAGAAAGACATTAACATCTTGGACGACAAGGGGGTGAGCACATTACATGTCAATCTTTGTTTTGGAAGTGGACCTCTCCTCTCCTTTAAGAAAGGGATAATGTACATCCAGCCGGCTGTTATCGCAGAATAAAGCCCGACATGTTTATCAGCTGATGTGAAGGGTTGTTGTATAAGACTGAAGGTCTTTATTTTGCGATAACAACCTGCTGGATGTACGTTATCCAACTTATTACACAGCTGCTTGCCACAAAAGTAAATAATTAGACATAAAACGGTTGAAATATTTGAATGCAAAGCTTAAGTGAAGAAAGCAGTTGCTAGCAAGCTGCGTTTGTATGAAATGAGAGAACGATTCTGCGATACCATGACATAATTAAATAATTGTGCTCGTAACATTGAATTGTTTTCATTTTTTATTAGCCAACCAAACGCAAAGCTTCCACAAAGAAAAAATGTCCCACCAATCCCACCAAGTGAACAGCGCCAACTGCAGGCAATTACCCAGAATAAAATACCTTGGAATGTGGTGACTAACCAATCAGAATCAAGTATTCCACAGAGTCATGAAATAATAACAATTCACAACAAAAGAAAAAATCCTTGTATAAACAAGCAGGTCACAGTAGTCAGGTTGTTTGTAACATGGTAGCTGGTTTGTGTACAAACTGTACACTATGTTTATGTTTGGGAGACAGAGAAAAATGATTTATTTCCCATCTTTTCAGTGTTTTTGAGAACTCCTCAAATAATAAACCATGATGTCTGTCAATGCTGTTTGGGATCTGTTGAAGCACTTACCCATGAATAAAGTGCAACCTCAATCCACTGGCTGGAGCTCTTTCCCTCTTCTTCATGGCCATGGCACGATGCTTCTCCTTACACTGCTCTTTAAGCTGAGGTAGATCTTCTTTGTAAACCTGGACCAAAAAACATCACCATAAAACACTCCAAACACACAACCAAGGAGAATTTGTCAGCAGAAGACTCATGAGAGGACCTGCCGTCAAGTTTTGACATTAAAATGTCTTTTTTTAACCATGCCACCACAGACCTGTCGTCTGTAAGTAAGTTGTGTTTCCTGTTCGATTTCAGAATCCATCTCAGGCACGTCTGACTGATCCGAGTCAGATTCCTCGCTGTGTGAGTCTACTAATGTCTCTGTAAGACAGAGGAGGCAAAACAAGTAAGCTCCTTTGTTGATCATGCATTCCACTGAAGCAAAACAAATAAATGAATTAACAAATTAGCAATGATTCCATTTATCACGATCTCATGAGGAGACCTGAGTACATTGCTGCAGCTCCCCTTTATAGATTTATCACTAAGAAAACTGCTGATGGCTAAAAAATAGAACTGCCAACGTGAGCAGTGAGAAATCCATTAGGAAAATGAACAGTGACATGGTAGACTGAGCAGCAACATGCAAGGAAAAAAAAAGAAACAAGAAAAAGTGGACTCAATTTGCATTAGTAAAAAGGGGCTTTGCTTATATAATACAGCAAATATTTAAGCAGCACAGCTGTTGCCTTGAGATTCATTTGTTTCTTCAACAGATTCATCAATAATTCAGCAGAGTAAAAATAGATGAAAAAATTCAGTAGACGTAAAAATAGCAAAACCAAAAATAACAAATAATGCAGCATATAACTGGTGTATCAGGTCAAAAATAAAACATATATTGATATTTTGTTGTACCTGTGTACTGGGTCAATATCACTGTAGGGTGCCTTTTTGGTGTCCTGTACATAAATAACTCATCTGCCATGATAACATAAAAATGACTATGAAAGGGTGTGCTTTATTAGTCTAAGTTTTTATATTCATAACAAAAGCATTACTTTTGCTCTTTAGATGCATTTTATAGATTTGTTTAAGTTTTGTGTAGGAGGATGCGTGTTATTTTGATATGTCCCATGCACTGCTCATTAAATTTGAATGAGAGTAGAATATAGTCATATCATAAAATTTGAAAATTTTGCTCTCCTGTTAATATTTTGTTAAATAAGAGATTACTCAATTTGAGTGTATTGATCATTTGGCAATACAAATTATATTTTTATTTAATAAAAAAGAAGAGTTTGTCCATGTCCCTTGAATGGTTGTCCACCCTGTCGTATTGGGGAATCCGTCACTTTAAGAAAAGGCCGTCCCCTTTAGTGGCATCTGGACAACAGATTTTTGGCTGAGGTGAGTAAGACTTTTAAACTGACAAATTTTCTTCATATGAGTTTGCTTACTTGCTTTTCCTAAGCTTAACATGTCCACCCTGTTGGCATAAAATATGCCAGAAATGACTAGAATACAGTATTTTCAAAATATGTATGTTTAAATATACCAAATTCTAATATGCTAATTGAAGCTAAAAATGTCCACCCTGTCGTTGTTCCAAAATGTCCACCCTGTCATGTCAGCCACTCATAGCATTCATTTGTAGTTAATATTGCTAAAAACTAAAATGAATGGGGGGGGATATCAATGTGATTGAGAATGTAATTATATTATTTATTATTATTATATTATTGAAGTTGAATAAATGTTTCACTGTCATATTTTGTCATGGTTTGTGTGTTTTGCTTTATGTGTCCACCCCATCGTCTGTTGGTCCACCCTGTCATCTTGATATTTCAAATTAATGTTTTAAATAATTCAATCATATCGGCAATAATCCAGTGTGTTCAATATCTAGGTGTGGGGGCAATAACATGCGAACAAAAAACTGCATCCAAATATCAGTTTTCTTCAAATAAGAAAAAATACATGTGCAAATTGTATGAGTTTCTTTAAAAACACATGGTTTACATAAAATCTGTTATGCATTTATAATTTGAAAGCAAACAAATAACCCTGTTTGAAAATGGGACATCATACCTTTCAGAAAATATCATTTGCATCTTAATATTGCAATGAAAATGTAATATATATGTTACTGAAAACAGTAATATATATGTCCATGACAGTCTATGGTGATACTGACCCTACTATATCTAGATAGATTAAAAATAAGATTGTGGCTCACACCTTGAGGAGCTATATGAAGAGTTTCTTTTGATTTCCTTTCAGGGACAAACTTCCACTGGAACACTGAGTGGTCGGCTCCACCAATAGTAATCACCCACTGATAATCATGTGACCATCTGATGTTGGTTATGTGTGCTGAGTGTCCTAAATATTTTTTAAACTTAGCACCTGAGGATGTAAAAACGACAAACTGAGTAAGCATAAATAATTACAGAATGTCATTAACAAAAAACGAGACCAAGAATAAAAGAGGACCCACCTTTTCTTACACATGGGTATCGAAATAATTTAACTAATCCATAATCGTCCGCTGTAACTAAAACTTGACTATTGAAGTTGGCATCTACAGAGTTGATGTCATTGATATCAGAGTATTTAGGCCAGATCCCGTTCACCTCCGGCCCGAGGACACAAGTCCACGAAGACCACTGGACAAGCTTCAGCTCTTCTCTGTTGGTCACTTCCTTGCCACCTAAACACAAACAACACTGTCAGTCAGAATTACATGATCAAATCTGAGACATAAATACTGGAAAGAGAGTACAGAGCTCTTACTGGGCATCCTGTAGAAGAGCCGTCGACCGTTCCCGTCATTGGTCTGTAGATACTTGCTGTCGGTGGACCAATCCATGTGTGTGATGAAGCTGCTGGAGCCCACGCATTCGCCCACCTTCTTATAGCGCTGCACAACGCCGTAGATGTCCACCGAGTTATCGTTAGAGCCCACGGCTAGGTGCGCCCCGTCAGGGGAGTACTTGAGTTCATGGATGGCCTCTTTACGGTCCTTAATGTGGACAACCTCCGTCATGTCCCTGCAAAATGAGTACAGGTCTAACAGATTTGCGTAGTTTATTGTGCTGTAACTTATTTTAGGATGCTTTAGACCAGGGATACAGAAACTGCACAGCTCAGGGGGTCACTTTTAGTGCGGAGTGATCAGCGGCCTATGAATAAAATGACCTGGTAATAGTAATAGATGCTTGATTTTTTAAAATGTGCAGTAATCAACAATTACAACTGTCTTAGATCAGCCTCATATTTTAATCATTCATCAAAACAATAAGAACCTTTAAGTTTTTATTGTCATTGTCTGAAATGCAGTGTGGATGAGTCAAAGATGTAAGTGTGTCCATTAAAGGGGTCATCGGATGCAAAATTCACTTTTACATGTTGTTTGAGTATAAATGTGTGTTGGCAGTGTGTGCACACAACCACCCTATAATGATCAAAAACACCCAGTGCTTTTTTAAAAATCCATATAAATCATAATCTCTTTTTCAAAACAAGACAGTCTCAGCTTCTTGTCGGTGTGACGTGAGTGTAAGGGTTTTTTTATGAATCTTTGAAAATCGCCCTTCCAAATAATGTGCTAGTTAGCAAGTATGGCTGCTAAATTTGGCTAAAGTTTACAGTCTGTTCATCATCCCACGTCATTTCAGAAAAGTTTTACTTTTTCATCTATTATTTATATTTCATTTTATTTCAACCAAAAAACATCTTTTAATAAGGCAAACCCGATTATTTTAAATTAACACACTTTTTGTTTACTTATTTACTTATTCATTCATTCATTCATTCATTCATTCATTAACAAATACCTGAATTTATTAATAAACTAACATATATAATTCATTTAAAAAAAAAAAAAAAAAAAAAAAAATTTAAATTTTTTTGGATATAAACAATAGTTAAAAAAAAGTCTTAACTTTTCTTAAAACTAATTTTGCACTGGCAACTAACTAAAATTAAAATGTTTAAATACTTCAATTCCTGAAAATAAAACTGAAATTAAAAAAAAAAAAAACTAATTAAAGGCACAAAGAGGTAAAATCTAATAAAAATAAACATGAGCCCATAAAAATTAATAAAACAATCTAAAATTAAAAAGAAAAGTGAAAATAAATACATAAAATATTAACAAATACTATAATAGTAAATAAATAACATTAAAATAACAGTGCTTGTCATAAAAGGACAAATCAAAATCAGACTTTTCGGATTGGATGCCCATTTTCCACAAGTTTGTAAGATTCTTTAGGGTCTTCATTAAAATTTTTGCAACATACTTTGGTTAAAATTCCTCAAAGGTTGTGTAAAACAACACCCTTTTTACCTCGTCAAAAACAGCTCTTTTCACACTGTGCATGTCTCTTTAAATAATAATGAGCTACTGCTTACTCCGCCCTTCTCTTCTGTTTTTTGTGTATTCTGTGGTGTGTTATCATCAAAAACAAAACTAACCCATTGCGTCCTTAGTGACTCTGTTGTTGGAAGAAAATGAAGACTCTTATTGTAGGGTGGTTGTGTCCACATACTCCTAAGACATTTATTTATATGCAAACACCATGTGAAAGTGAATTTTGCATCCGATGTCCCCTTTAAGTATTTACTGAACATGACACAAAGTCATGATGGTCTCTAGAGGGCCTCTATATGACATACTCCTGTTTACTGTCTTTTCCTCCTTGTTGGTTGCTGCACGTCAAGCAGTTCTCAAATATTAACAAGCAGGCAAGCAGTTTTGATAAGCTTGTGGCAGGTCAAATTTGTCTAGTATCCCTGCTGTCTGGTAGACAGCTTTCTTCTGCTCTGTTTTGTCTGGGTGCTTCACCTGACTCTCAGCACTGTGAAGGATCCATCTTTCATCCCCAGAGCGAGGTGGATACCATCCGTACTAACAGCAGCACAGCGTATTGGCTCCTCCATGTTGCAGCGTGCTATTAGCGCATGATCTACGAGACTCCAAATCCTCCAATTCAGAAAGAAAAAGAGCACGTAATGACCCATAAAAATACACAAATTAGTGCACTGAGCATTAAAAATCATGTTATTAATAGTCTTCATCTAAGCGGAAGTTAATACACTCACTGAGGAAACTCTATTGCTCAGAGGTTTCATTACAGCTCATGACACATGAAGTGTGTAATGTCAATTACTGTAAATTTAATGTGCCACTAGCAGGACCAGAACTGCACAAATAATCCTAGTTTATTTTTGTATTTTCCTGTATTTTTATTCTGTTACATTTTTTGTGTATATAGTTTTCACTCATTTTTATTTCAGTTTTAGTTTGTTATTTTCATACATCAAGTTAAAGGAGAAGTCCACTTCCAGAACAACAATTTACAGATAATGTACTCACCCCTATGTCATCCAAGATGTTCGTGACTTTCTTTCTTCAGTCATAAAGAAATTGTGTTTTTTGAGGAAAACATTTCAGGATTTTTCTCCATATAATGGACTGATATGGTGCCCTGAGTTTGAATTTCCAAAACGTAGTTTAAATGCAGCTTCAAACGATCTCAAATGCAGTTGTAAACGATCCCAGCCGAGGAAGAAGGGTCTTGTCTAGCGAAACGATCAGTTATTTTCAATTTAAATACTTTTTAATCTCAAACGCTCGTCTTGTCTTGCTCTCCCTGAACACTCTGTATTCTCAAGACAGTTAGGGTTTGTTGAAAAAACTCAGATTGTATTTTCTCACTCCCCACACGGAAATAACCTATATGAACATATATGTTTTAATATAGGTTTTGATATAGGTTTTTAATATATGTGACATATATAAAATTGGCCAATTTTATATATGTCACATATATTAAAAACCTATATCAAAACCTATATTAAAACATATATGTTCATATAGGTTATTTCCGTGTGGGTAAATTCCATAACATGCCAATTACATGTGATACCAATTTCACGTGTTCGCACATAAGTTTTTTACATTTTTTTTTTTTTTTTAGTTAGTTCTTAGTTATTGCCTTGATAATAGAAAATATGAGCTAGGCATCATGTATGACAGTTGCCAAAGTGAGATATGAGCTAAAATGACCAGATCCTGCCATGAGCTATATAAGAGACATATCTTGTTTGTACATATAGGGCTTTTTTGTGGATATAAAGAAGCAATACAGGAGACCTATATGGCCTGTATATGCACATATATGCACCTCAATTTTGCCTATATGTGGCATATATACGCATATATGCAGCATATATATTATCATATATGTGCATATATACTGCATATAGGTTTCATATATGCGTATATATCCTCATATAGGTTCTTTCCATGTGGGTCAACTTCAAAAATCATTTCAAAATCATCCTACCTCACTGCAGAAATACCGACCCAGTCGTTGCAAAGAGAACAAGCAAAGATGATCAAACACCCTTAACAAAAAAGGTAAAACAGCGATATAGGGCGATTTTGAAGTTAAGGGGGAACAGGAGATGGGAGTTTTTGACATACCCTAATTGTCACGAACCGGAAAAAAACAGAGGTCAGGAAAAGCAAGCGTTTGACATTAAAGGCACAATATGTAAGATTTTTGTAATAAAATGTCCAAAAACCGCTTGCACAGTGTTATATATTTCATGCAGTTGTGTACTTATGTTATCTCAAAAGTTCTCAAGGATTTGTAAATCCAGAGAAATTCCTGTTTTAAATAATAACTCATCCCTTGTCATTGCCTATCAATGATGCAACATCCTCGGTTTCCGCTTATGAATATAAGTATAACTGTTTTTTAATATAACTTTTAAACTAATTATCCAAATAATGTATAGTCCTACAAAGCTATTATTATCAGAACCTGTGAGCAGAGCATAGCGGGAGTAGATCAGTGGATGAGAGGGTAAGGACATTTTACCAGTGTTGGCCGCTACAGCACTACTACAGCATAGCACAGTAGCGCTACTGCAAACAGGAACAAGTATACTACATAGAAACTTCCTATAGGTGCGTTATTTGAGCAGACTCAGACTTTCTGGTGAGCATGAGTAACGTTAGCAGTACACGAGTGGAAAGCACATTCATAGAGCAGAATATTGAGCAGAGCATCACACCGCCCAGTGACAGCGGCCAGAGGAGAGTGAAACTGTGTGCTAAACACTGCTGGTCAGTGCAGTGCGGCACGTCATATATAGGCCTGTATTATATATATATGTATTTTCAGCCGTTTTTCTCTTTTAAGCAGCTGAAAATTCAGTCCATGCCTAGTTTTTATCAGGTCCGGTGAGGAAACCTATGGTAATGTAATTAAATACAGTATGTGCTGCACAAAAACATTTTAGTCATACTTGCAAATACGGTGGGTTCGTTCAAGTTTACTTTTAGAACGACTGTTTTGCACACGTAAAAATGTGCATCATAAAACCGCCAAATCATGACAAATATTCACATATCAGTAAAAGGCTAATATTGAATCAAATTGCATGTTCTTTGCAGATAAATCATTACGATGACATAAAATGCTGTTATTAAATGTACGGGTAAGTTTTAAAAAAAGCAATATATTACCTCATCCGTCAGCATGATTTGTGAAAACGACATCTCCCAACGTTCCATGCTCTGTCATTGCGTCATCGAGGTTCGCCTCTGTTATTGTTTTGAAAATGCGACCTCTAGCGGCAAAAACTGACATATTGTGCCTTTAAAAGGTATATGAATTGTATTATTTTTATGAAATAACCAATCGTTTTGCTAGATAAGACACTTCTTCCTTGGCTGGGATCATTTACAACCGCATTTGGGATCGTTTGAAGCTGCATTCAAACTGCATTTTGAAAGTTCAAACTCGAGGCACCATATCAGTCCATTAACGTTATATGGAAAATCCTGAAATGTTTTCCTTTAAAAAACAATTTCTTTACGACTGAAGAAAGAAAGACGTGAACATCTCGGATGACAAGGGGGTGAGTAAATTATCTGTAAATTGTTGTTCTGGAAGTGGACTTCTCCTTTAAACTACGTTGAAACGGATCGTTTATATATATGTATATATATATATTTCAATTTTGTTTTCTTTTTTCATGGTTTTAGTTATATTTTTAGTTAATTATAATGACCCTAGCACTTAACTGTAGACTACTGAATGTGGACTTGCAGTGTACTTCAAAACTTAAAATTACAAGTATTTTTTAAAACTGTACTTGTACTTGATTAACTAAAAGGTGCTTAAACATAGTTAGAAGTTATTTTATGATACTGAAAGTGCACTGTGTAATAATGTCAAATTGAAAGTTAAAATTAAAATAAAAAAGTGCAAATTAATTTAAATTATAATGATTGTCAATACACTTAGCAGTACACTTGAACTGTATTTTAAAGGCAACAGAAGAAATTATGAAATTACAAATAGACATATACTTAAGTCCAACTTAAGTGGGTCAAAAGATTCAGCTAATTGCATTTAATATTAATTTAAACTATATTACATTTTAATTCAATTGCAATTAACAGTTAGCACTTAAGTGTATTTTTCTAAATTATAGTATTTTAGTAAAAAGTGCTGTTTTTAAAGTATGTTTTTTAAAAGGGTTCTCAGTTTGTTCTCCATTCAATCCATTTTCTATATTAGAAAAACAACTGAGCCATTAAACAGATCTTTGTCATTCTGAGTGATTCACATGTGGCATTAGCTAGTTTTCGTCTCTTACCGAACAGAGCGGTCGTCGCTGCCGGTCATGGCGAGAGGTTTGGTCGGATGAACCGCCAGGGCCCACAGCTCGCCCTCACAGTGACCCTGCATGATAAGGAAGGGCTTGGTGCGATCGTGCACCACCACCTCGAAAATCTCACTGTCCTGTGTGCCCACCAGAATGTGATCCCCTCTCCAGCACACGCTACGCACTGACAGGCCTGCACAGATCCATCACATAAACACTTCGTAAGCAAATGAAGGTAAATGTGGAAGTAAACAGACATGATCCTGAAACATACTGAAGGATGTACACTGTAGACCGTCAAGGATGGAGAGGGTGCTTGGGTGCTTGATAATACATATAGACATCTGGGATCGGTGACAAACAGGGGTAAGAGCTATGGATATAACACAGGGCGGACAGCCTGCATAAAGAACACTGACCACTACAACGCACCTCTTGAATTTTCACCTCTAGCTACTGATGAGTCAGAGGAAAGGAAAGTAAAAGAAGAAAAGAGATACAGCTGCGTTAGAGACAAAGGACTTCAGCATTGTGGGATCCTGAGTATTTAACAACAAAAGATAAGTGGCAACTTAATAGAATAAACAAAATAAATGTCAGTGTAGAGTAATGCTGGGAGTTTGTAGAGGCTCTGACTCACCCTTATATCCCTGGTCTGTTTCCCTGAGGTCAATGACGGTGATGGGTTTGAAGTTCAGGTCCCATAACCGGATGCACCCATCCCTGCCTCCCGTGGCAAAGCCTTCTTCACACGCATTCATGCTGAAAATACCAGACTACACACACATACACAGAGAGAGAGAGAGAGGCTCTGAGAGGCTGAATGTCTCTGACAACTAAAAAAAATTTGAGAATCTAAAGTCTCAAACTTTCACTGCAGTGCTAAGGGTCAAAGAAACTAAGAAGAAACTAAGTGCTAAGGGTCAAAGAAAGCTGAAAAAGATTTGCAGATCTTAAAGGGTTCATATCATCAATAAAAAAAAAAACAACCTCTCCTTACTGTTTGGAAATTAAGCAATTTAATTTTAAATTTAATTATATTCTTTAAAATAAAAGCTTGACTCTTTAAGACTTGCACTATATTCGTTTTCCAACTCTTTTTCTAGTCTATATGTTTTCTTTTTATTTATTATATAATTGTTTTTTTTTTTTTTTTTTTTTAACTTGCTATGTGTACTGCGTTAGACTAATTGAGACGTGTCATAGCACTTGCATATCATTGCTCTTTTATTGATTTTGATTGCTTCCATTGTCTTCATTTGTAAGTCGCTTTGGATAAAAGCATCTGCTAAATGACTAAATGTAAATATATTGCACTATATTAACATACCTTAACTAGTATAATCAACAAAGAAAACAACTTCTATTAAAATTAATACACAATCCTTAATGTCATTTCTGACGTCAGAAACCGAAACCTGCAACTGGCTACATTTACACATCAACAATGTCAATGAGGAAGAAGAACAGAAAAAAATATATATATGGGAAAGGTGCTAAAAATGTAATATAAATTTGCAATGTTAATTTGATTTTTTCAATATATGTATGTATGTATATATATATACATATACATATACATATACATATACATACATATATATATATACATACATACACACATACATGTTTTTCCATAAACAATACCATATATTATATTATATTATATTATACAAAGAGGTTTTTATTTTATTTTCAAGTAAAATTACAGGGGGAAACTATTATTACTCAATTATTTTTATTATTTAAATAAATGTTACATGTTGTGAATATTTTTATTAAAAAATATAATTATATATGATTAAAATATATATATTTGTTGTGATGTTTCATTCAATATTACCTGAATAACGTGATTGAAAAAATAACCATTAAAATAGTATTTGTAATGTAATACTGTATTATTTTTTAATTAATACAGTATTATATTATATTATTTTATTTTATTTTATTTTATATTATATTATATTATATTTAGGGCTGTCAGTTCAACGTGTTAACGTAATCAGTTACAGTAATTAAGTTAACGCACTGGCCTCGCCCCCCCAGACATGTACGTCATCTTATATTTCATACAGCTGACTGTTGACAAACATGATGCAGGGCAACAACCCCACTAATGCACTAATGCCCTACATTTTAAAGTTATTGGTGCAAAAAAATGCCCCTGTACGTGTTTTGTCTCATATTTATATCACATATCACACAATATCACACAGGCAGCAAGAGCAATATGACACAAGTGCTGATTTTGTACTGAACTGTTGTATAATATCACATTTAAGCATTTTGCAAAAAACAAATTACCTTTGAACCCAAAGCATAATTGCTGCACGTCTCCGAGCAACAAAGCAGTGTTTAGTTTCTGAATGAATACGTGTTTTAAATGAATCGTGTCAATCAATGATTTACAGGCCTGTTCATAAAGAGAGACATTTACTGAATGAATCCTGAATGAATCGGCCATTTAAACACTTCCACTTTTGTGGAACATGAAAGAAGGTATTTTGAAGACTGTTGGTAACAAAGCTGTTTTGGTTACCGAGACTTAATTATATGAACAAAAAATACTGAGAAGTTTCTCAAATTATCTTCTTTCATGTTCCATAGTTTATGTTAGGCTGTTGCAGCCTAAATGTTTATGTGTAATAAATGCTATGTTGAATCAAATAAAATAAAAAATGCAAAAAATGTATATTGATCAAACTCAATTTCTAAATCACTGTAAGCAGATATCTGTGACTCAGGACAGAGGTCATTCTGTTGACGCTGTGGAAAACATTCCCTCACTTACCCCATGAGCCCCTTGAACCGTCCGGATTAAATTGATTCCCTTCCAGACATAGATGTCTCCGTTCAAGGCACCTGAATATGTGATCTCGTCTCTCGCACAGGCCAGACAGAGGATAGTCTGCAGGTCTCCAGTCTTCCCAAACACGCCACGCTTAGGGGTCAGAGCGTTTCCACAAAGACTCCAAAACTGAGGGCAAAGGAGAGTCATTCATGAATCAACAATGTGTAAGTTTTATAAACATAAATGGGGCCAAATCTACTAACAGCTTGCACCGGTCCAGAAAAAAACTATTGTCAGCAGAATTTACTAAAAACAAGCAGTGAAACATTAGTGATGTTCTTTAATTTGTGCATTGTCATTAGATCAATAATAAAACTTTCCACTCTAATTTTTTATTTTATGAAAGTGCTAATTTGCCCTGTTAATTAAATCTGGCCTTTGGTAATACTTGCTGATGCCTATAATTTGTTTTAAACATGATTCACCTTATGGTTCTTTGATTTATTATAGATTTCAGTGACCAGATGGTAATATATCATGTAAAGATCTATATAGCTGACAATTGCTGTTTCCTGCTAAATTTATTGCAGCAAATAGCCTATTGAAAGGCCTTACAGAATAAATTGTGTGACAGCTTAATATTGGGAAAGCACAGCAGCATACATAAAGGTGCGCTTCTGTTCACAAGCTCGATAAATTTCCCTGCGATCGTTGAGAATGCTTACACACGCAAGCTCGCAAACATACTAATGCTAACACTCGTTAAACACATCATTAAAATGCACAGGCACAATCTTAGTTCAGAACAAACCCGGAAAGCTCCCACAGCCAGCGCATAATAATTGCCTCATTGACTCTGATTAAGCTATCTGTGTGTGTGTGTGTGTGTGTGTGTTTGTGTGTGTTTGACACCTCGGAGCTCTATTTCATGAGGTCACACGCTCCTGTTTGAGAGAATGGCAGGGTCAGCTCTGTGCGTGACCTCAACCTCATCCTCAGCAGCCTCCTGTAAGAAAACCTGATCTGTCAAAGACGATCAGAAATAGATTTCTGAACTGTATGTTCTGAATGTGATAACATTTGATATTAATTATTTTTTTAGGTTCTGCAAACTCGTTATGAATAATTCAGCCAAGACAGAAAATTCTGTCATTATTTATTAAGTCGTGATGTTTCAAACCTATATAACAAAGTTCCTTCATTTTAAATTAAATGTAATATTGTGACATATAAAAGAGTAGGTCTTTAATCTCTGTCATGTTTGCATTAACTTTCAAATATTACATTTTAAATGACATATGTGGAATTACATTTTAAATCTCATTTTGTATCTCGCGAGATCTCGTGACGATATACTCCCAAAACATTTTGCAGTGTTTATGTTAGAGCTGCACGATTAATCCTTAAAATATCGAGATCTCCATTCAAACACCCACGTGATCTTATTCCTAAATGACAACGAGTTATCTATGTCTATTAGGACTGTTTCACATCACGAGTGTCAGTGGAGTGTGAGAAGCAGGTTTTGTCGCTGCCCATGTTAATGAATCAGAGGGTCGGAGTAAATGTGAACACAGAAAGAGCAACACAAACAGTCTTTTCAACAACATTATAATTATTATTTCTGTGTTACAGACATTTAAATAATAGAAGTACTGGGGTAAAAGTTTATAGTTTGGGTATAAACACTTATTGTCTACAGTAGCGATCAAAACTAAAGTATCTTAACACTTGTATGTATAGGAACGCTTATCCTCTTCCGCCAGGAGGAGGCGACAACTGCCCGTTTAAAACATGTCATTGAATCATTCATTCCAGAGATTTCAATAGTTAAACAAATCTTAATGAAGTGAGACACTGTCTCCTTCATTGAATGTTTTTTTTATTATTATTATTATTTTGTTTAAATGAATGTATGTTTTTAAAAGGCTTAAGCAATGAACAATTTGTCAGAACCACTAGTAAATTACGTTATTTTGTCTAGTTTTCTAATCTTTTTTCTCCAGGATCGTGAGAGAATCATGGTCTCCAATTTATTAAAAACGACTGGGAATCTCAAATTATCCAGAGTCGTGAAGCTCTTGTTTAAATGTTGTTTGTTACTGCATATAATTCATTAAAATGAAAGTTTAAGTTCATAAAGTTCAAAATGCACCTACATTTTTTGCATTTTGGTCTTTTTCAGTTGAACAAAAGACTATTTTCCCTATGTATGTCATCATTGAGGATTTCTTAAGAAGAGTTTAAAAATCTCGTCTCGTCTCGTCTCGTTCTCAGGAACCCAGTCTTGTGTCTCGTCTCATCTCGTGGGATAAGTGTCTTGTCACACCCCTATAATTAAGCATTCTTTACTTATCGTGAAGTTGAAATCATTTTTATCGGCAAAGGCCTTGGAGACTGTGATTCATGCGCTTGTCACTTCTAGGCTCGACTATTGTAATTTATTGTATCTTGGTGTGTTTAAATAATCTATATCTCATCTGCAACTGGTACAGAATGCCACTGGCAGGTTCCTTACTGGAACTGTTTCACTGATTCTTGCTTCTTTACACTGGTTGCCAGTTGAATATCACATCAAATTTAAGGTGCTACTGTTCGTTTACAAGGGATTACACAGTTCAAGCTCCTGAACATATTACAGATCTCCATCTTCCTAGAAACTGCGCTAGAACATTACGGTTTTCTAATAGCATGATGCTCTCTTTGATCTCGTCTGAAATTAAAAGGAGATTGTGCCTTTTCGATTGCCGCCCCTAGATTGTGGAATGACTTACCATATTATGCTGTCTCCAGATATTGGAAGTTTCAAATCTCACCTTAAGACCTGTCTTTATTCTTTAGCTTTTTAATTTGTTTCTATTTTATTTATCTTATTTTATTTTATCGCATTGGACTGTTGGGGATGTTTTATTTTTAATTTTGTTTAATTCTTTGATTACTTAATGTTGTCTGTATATGTTTTTGTGAAGTTATGTTTTTATTGTACAGCACTTTGGTCAGCAGTCGCTGTTTATAAATGTGCTTCAGAAATAAAACTGCCTTGCCTTGCCTCTGTATGTATGACTACATAGAATATAGTCATTTTTTAACCCTTGTAAAAAAACAAAACAAAAAAAAAGTATACTTTTAATATTGCTTATTATGCAAATAATACTCTTCGACTGAATGTACTTAAGTGCGAACTGAATTTAATGTTTTCAGTCACCTAATCTCCTGTTAATGCAAATGTATTACATTTTAAATTCATATTGAAAGCAATTAGCTTTTAGAGTACTTTTTAGGACCACATACAGTTGGACTTAAGTACAACTTTATAAGTACTTTAATAATTACATCTATTGTCTTTTAAATATAGTTAAAGTGTACTGCCAAAATTTAATTTCTTTAGAATTTATGCTAAACTATATGCACCTGTAATTGTAATTTATATTGTAATTTAAATGTAATTTATATGAAAGTGGTATGTAATGTATTTAAATATATTAGTAATTCTACATTTGTAATGACAAAGTTGCAATTTAATATGTCTGAAATATATTAACTTTCAATGTAATACTGAATAACTATTAAAGCCTGTTTCAGCCACTGAATAAAAACATAACAAGGTAACTGTGACTTTTTTCTTTATATCTGTGACTTTATATCTCATAATTCTGATTTCTTTCTCAGAACTGCTAGACATAACTTTTAATTGAGTTATAAACTCATAATTGTGTGATAAAAACTTACAATTCTTTTCTTGCTACTGTGAGTTTATATCTCACAATTCTGACTTTTTTTTCCCCAGAATTGTGAGATATAAACTCGCAATTAAACATTATAAAGTCCAATTTTGAGGGAAAAAAAGATTTTTGATAGAGTCAGAATTCCTTCTGAGAACTGTAAGAAATAAACTAAAGTTATAAAGTCAGAATTGTGTGATCTAAACTCACAGTTCTGTTATAAAGTCAGAAATGCGAGACAGAAACATGAAATTCTGAGAAATACATTCAAAACTGCAAAACAAAAACGTATCATCAAGATATACTATAAACTCGCAATTGCACATTGTCAAATTTTGAGGAAAAAAAGATTGCATTTTGTAAAGTATTTTGAGATATAAACTTATAAAGAAGTCGAGAATCCTAAACTCGCAATCCTAAGAAAAAAGTCAGAATTGCATTATATAAACAATTCCTTGTCATAAAGTCAAAATTGAAGATAAAACACGAGAAACAAACACGAATTTCTGAGAAATAAATTAATAATTTGCAAGACTTAAATGTGCAATTATTTTTTCTCACTATTGTGCATTTATATTTCACAATTCTGACTTTTTTATACATATTATCCTGCAGTTGCAAATTATAAAGTCCAATTTGAGGGGAAAAAAAGATTTCAAGATATTCTTGCAATTGCAAGAAAAAAGTTGGAACAATTCTATTACAAAGTCAGAAATGTGAGACAGAAACACGACATTCTGAGAAATAAATTCTAAATTGCAAGACATAAACTTACAATGCTAACTTTTTTATCTCACAGTTATGACTTTTTTATGTTATAAAGTCAAAATACATAAACTTGCAAATCTGAAAAAGTTTAAGTCTCGCCGTTCTGAATTTATTTCTTAAAATTGTGTTTTTATCTTGCAATTCTGACTTTATAATACAGAATTGGGAGTTTAATCATGCATTCTGACTTTTTTCTCAAATTTTGCAATTTTGACTTTTTTGTCAGAGTTGCGTTATATAAACTCACAGTTAACACTTTTTCCCTCAGAATTATGAGATGTAAACTTGAAATTGTGAGAAAAAAAAATCAGAAATGTGAGATAAAAAGCCGCAATTACTTTTTGTTGTTTACAGGCTTTTATAAAACACAAATATGGTTAAAAACTGAAATAGCACAAAAACACACTAAAATGCCAATAACAAAAACTTTTGTTATAGTGAATTACATTTTTTATAGTGAATTTCTGGTAATCACAGCTGCCTTTTTTTTTAAACTCTAAATTTAGCAGGATTTTTGCATGAAAGACAGGGCATCTGGCAAAAAGCTGGCTGAAAGAGAATGAAAAGATGAAAAAGCAGTCGCTGGCCCATTAGCAACCTTGCACTGGCGCAGACGGTGCGGTTCCAGACAGCCAGGCTGCATTACGTCAGGGCGATACAGAGGCACGGTGAATCACAGGCTCCTGTGTTTCTGCAGGTCTGTGCTCTAGTAAAGCTTTAATATAATCAAAATGAGTCAGTGCTATTCATCTGCCAAGACTCCATTAGAGGCAGACTGCCTTCATCCTGAGGCACGTCCTCCCCCCGTCTTCCCGCTCTACGGGGACAGCCGCCTCCTGCTCGTGCATGCAAGCCACCCCGAATCCAGCACATCTAGACTAATCAAACAGCCTTAAAGTCACCAAGACAGCTATAATTAGCATACTGCAAGAAGGAAAAGGATAATTAGTCCAGGGTGGCCCACTACACCTTAATCTAGTTACATCTAATTGTGTGGTGTGCGGCTTCTGTCACATATCTGATTTCTAAACCACTGTTGTGATGGCCGTGTTGTAAATATGGTGGTTTTGTTGGGCCCTGTGGGTGAAGCTGTGATTATGCTGTGTGTGGTGGGAGGCAGTGAGTGGGATTCTTTGAGCAGACTGCCTCAGTTTGCTCCAGTCAAAACGCACAGGCTCATCATGAGACTCGTATGCAGTTAAGTTGATTAAGAACAGCCTGGAGCATTCGGACAAAAACTTTAGGAAATTTGTCAAAAGCTCGCACACAAGCAGATGCAATGGCTATTGTTGGAATGGAATACAACATTTATTGAATACTGAACAGTACACACTGTAGTAGTAGTAGTAGTAGGTATTTTGCAAAAATAAACAGTTCAAATATTAGTATGCCCCATTGTGCCATCAGATTATTATAGATTATTTTTAAATGTTTTTTATTATTATTATTTTAAAGATCAGTTTTTGGCATTTTTTTGCCTTTATTTGGATAGGACAGTGTAGTGACAGGAAGTGATGTGGGAAAGAGAGAGAGGGCAGGACCGGATTGAAGGTCCACGAGTCAGGATTCTTTCTTGGGATACCCACAGTGCTTCAACACAGAGCAATCAGCACCCACAGTTATTTTATGTTTAATGTACACAAAAAAAGGTACAAAATCACTGGTCCAGTACCCTTTTAAAAGCTACACCTTTGTACCTTATTTACCCCAAAGGGAGCATATTAGTATCTTAAATGTGCATATTAGTACCTTAAGTCTACATACTGTAAATGCACTTTGCCTGCTGTGCACTGTTTTCCTGATGCCATCGAGGTGGCGGTTGCACTATTGGCTTGGGCCCGTCATCACTGCTTGCAGCTGTATTTCTACTTATTTTTCCTCCAAGACCAGTGCTAGACAGCTGTATCACTCATTTCTGACATTCACATCTCTGTACCAAACATATTTTTAAGATCTTTTTTTTGTCATAGCTTAAAGGGGTCATATGATGCGATTTCATGTTTTCCTTTGTCTTTGGAGTGTTACAAGCTATTCGTGCATATATATGATCTGTAAAGTTGCAAAGACTAAAGTCTCAAACCCAAAGAAATATTCTTTATAAAAGTTAAGACTCAGCCACGCCTTCATAAAACTCATTCAAACAAACCCAACATGTCTATGTCATTGTGTGGGAAGACTTGCATAATACCGCCCAAATGTATATGCAATGAAAAAAGGCCTAACTTTGATTCCGGCTGTAGTATTGTTGCAGAAGCTGCCATGATGTGGAGACGCTGTATGTTTCGTTGCGAAAGCGTTTGGCCTTCCATATGAGTACACAACTAGAAATCGGTGGTTAAGTTATATTTACAACACTGTTCCAGAACAGTACAACGCAAATATTCAAGTGTGTGCAGCATATTTTATGAAGGACTGTTTCCTGAACCTGCGAGAGTATCCTACAATGCTCGCTGTGAATACTATAAAGTTCCAACTTTGCAAGGACAGTCTGACGCTTCTGACTCACAGCCTGTAAGTACGTTTTCATATTTAAAGAATTTGCTACTGGCTATTCAAACTCGAGTTTTGAGCAGTGTAGTGTAAGGCTTGCTGTTTGTCATTTGCACGATCACAAATGCAGACATGGTGTTTATGTTTACGTAGGGATGGGCAATAATTCGATAAGGATAATTATCACTATATAATTTTTGAATCGCGCCATACGGACTGCTTATCCACTCGGACCAAACTGCCGCTCCATGCACTATGAGTGCAGCTGCCACGTGCCTACATTTGAAATAACGAACTTGAGCGCGCAAAAGACGCGACATGTAAACGGCTCCGTCACGCGAGCACTAAACAGCACTGTGAGATCCAGTGTGAAAAACACTTGAATTCAGCCATGAACACAAGTGACTCTGTGATTCAAACTAGTTTAAAGCTGTGTGCAACAAGACAGTCAAAAGGCTTTTCAATCTACACATCGCCATCATTTACCATGAATTTACTGTAGTAACACTCACTGCACCATGGTATGTGGGATATTTACATTGAATTTTACTACAGGAGTAATGGTATATAATTACAGTATGTATGTATTTGTGATTAAGCTATAGCATGTGTGCATTTATACTGAATGTTTTTAGACTACCATTTTTCATACAAATAGGCTACCTATAAAACCATGTAGTTTACATATTTTTTCCATCGTATTGAGGTACCATTATGTGTGGTTTTAACTGTGTTTAACTGTGTTTATCATGATTTAAAATGTATGCTTGCTATTATGGGAGACCAACGCTTAATTAAAAAAAAAGCTGGGTCAGAATAAATTTAATCATATAAAACTGAGGTTGCTACAATTTGTATAGATGTTACTGATTGATAGTGAACAAAAAATTTACCTCTGCATCCTCAAAATACTATCAAATGTGCATTTCTAAGAGACAAAAATGATTTTTTATTATTATTATTATCATTATCAGACAACCCAAACCTGTTTCTTGATTTGAAACAATATAACTCATTAGAACATGCAGAAATTAATTTTTAGATATTTATTTTGTTAAGGAAAATTAATGGTCTGGTTTCTACAACTTTCACTTTGGAGCAAAAATCTGACTTTAAACTTAAAAGAAATAAAAAATTGACATTTATCATGATAATTATCGACATCGACTGATACGGAAAAAAAAATTTTGCCCATATCGTCCAGCCTTGTGTTTACGTGACGTGACAACACGCAAAAAGACAGTATGAGTCATTATAATCAGTAATTATGTCCTCATGGGATGCAACAAATGCCTATATTATAATGTATTTTTTTATTGTTTTATTGTTTTTGTCTCGCCACGCCGGGACACGGCATCACAACATGAAAAGGGGAGTAACATTTCCGTCACATGCTTGAGGTATTCGGCCAATCACAATGCACTGGATAGCTGGCTAATCAGAGCACACGTCGCTTTTCAGAATGATCAGCTTTGTAAAAATGTACGCGTTTCAGAAAGGCGGGACAGAGAGGAGCAACAATAATCTACAGTATGAAAATGTGTTTTTTGAACCTAAACAAATTGAACTACACCAAATACACAAAATAATGTTTTTTAGCAACATCATATGACCCCTTTAATTTAACTTCATTATTTTATAACTGTTTTATTACCTGAATCTTGTTTGAAGTCGAACATTTATTTTTAGGTGTGTTCAGATCTGTTCATGCCTGATCTCACATAGAGCACCATGTGCGTCAGTGCTGGTAGAGCGTTCCAAATCAGTCACTTATGAGGTTTCATTTCAATTAATATGCTCATGTATGTAACATGAAGAGTCCAGTTTAAAGGAAGCACCATCTTCAGCAGGCCTTAAAAAAATTTAAGAACCACACAAAATGTGGCTTTGATCTGGCAGCCGAGATTTTCAGTTTCTCTGGGGCTCTCTCAAAGAGAGAGAAAAGGGGGGATTACAGTGAGCTAAATCTCTGGCATGCATTGAGTGCATAATCGCTGAGTGAGCACGGGCCCGGGGAGCAGATGTCACATGGTTGAGGGGGGAAAGACTCAGGAATTATGTGGGACAACTGCTACACCGTCCTAACTACATGAAGAGTGGGCTTTTATGAGAGAATGGAGGATATAGTAAGAGAAAAATACTGACACAGCAAGAGATATAGGGGATGCACAGTGATTTGAGGAAACAGTAGTGAGAGAGAAATAAAGAGAAACAGAGCGAGACTGAAATAAAGATTAAAAGGTATAGCCCATGAGGATTGTGGATTACTTCATGACAGGAACCTAAAGCCAAAGCTTAATGGTAACTGATGAGAGAAAAAGAGGCTCTAATCATGGAGAAAACACTAGATTTTACATGAGGAATGTGTATTGTGCAATAGTTGACTTGTTTAATGAGGAAATTATAAAAATTACAGTCAAATTCTCGTAAAAGCAATTCCAGAATGCACTGCATCAAAAAGATTCAAGAAAGTTCATGAAGACACCATAAATGTTGTCTTCTGTCATGCAAGCACATCTGTTTACCATATTTCCCTAGTGAAAAATAAATATACTAAAATGTTTTTAAAATAATAAAAAAGTATACTACAAATACATGTATTTAAATATAATGCACTTAATAAAAATACCCTGCAATTGTACCTTTACTATACTAAACTGGTGTAGTCTGCTAAGTTTGGACAACTAGTTTTGTACTTATTGCACTTTCATAGTGCAGAAGTAGTGCTGAAATCCAACTAAAGATATACTTAAAGGTGCAATAGGAGATCTTGGAAAACGCTAACTTTAGCCTGATAGCATTGAAAGTGAACGTCCCACCCTCCCCGCAAATTAGGGTGACCACCTGGCAATAGGGCTGTTGTGTACACTTTAGATATTTTGATTTAAAGACCGATATTTTTTAAAGATCATACAATCCTAATACTAGTCCTAGTGACATTAAAACATATTTTAGGCTTAATACTAAGAAATAGTAGTACTCCATTTTTAAAAAAAAATGTAATTAAAAAAAGTAATTAACCCTTTAACTGTCACAAATAAATTCTAATCTAAATCATGACAAACTATACATCGTCGAAAAGGTCTAAGACTCTTAAATAGATATTTTACCTTATTTTTGTGTTGCAAATTATGTAGAAAAAGAGTGCAACTTAAAAAAAGTTCTGACCTATGTCACAAAAGATGTGACCTTTTATTGCTTTTTAAGAAATTATATATCAGTTCAGAACTTAAAAGCTCAAAATTCACCCTTTGAAAGGCATTTTAAAATCAGACATTGTATTACCATGGAAAATGTACATCAAAATCAAATCACAAAACATTTTCATGCATGATTTATAAAAATTTAAGTCTCGATAGTGCATTTTTATGTCTGTGTTTAAAAATGGGAGTGACAGTTAAAGGGTCAAAAAAATCATATATTTTTTAAATGTTTTAATGTAACTAAATTTCCCAAGTTTAATTACAATTTTTATATCAGTAAGTCTCGAGTGATATGTTAATAGACTTGAACTATACTTAATATAAAATAAATGCATAATTTTACTAGGGTTGATGAGTTATTTGTATGTGCATTAATCAATGTTTATATTTGAATAAATGGTTCAATTAAATCGATTGTGTCTCTTAAAGACTTAAACCACTTGATTCATATCTATTACTTTTACAGTACGTTTTCTGAAGCTTGAAAATTTTGGTTGTGTGGACTTTCTACGGAAAGACAGAATTTACATGAGAATACTAAAAATATCTTCATTTGTCTTTCGTAGGTGAATAAAAGTCATATTGGTTTGGAACGACACGAGAATAAATAAATGATGGCAAAATTTTTGTCTCAACTAACGCTTTAATGTTAAGAATTGTTCCGTTAGTAAAGCTTTCATTTAGTGTGTACCTTTTTCAAATACTGACCACTATGAATTTTGTTTTTTAACTTCTCCATCTCACCTGCACTTGACTACAGCACAACGCAAGACAAAGATTATGTCATTTCCAATGCTTTCCCTAATACTGTGTCACTGATTACTTGCATGAATGTTTTGCAAATTTGTTGCACCATTTGACATGCCCACAATGGTCACCATTGTTTGTACTGCTGGAAATTTTATAAAAAATGACTTTTTTTATAAAAAATGATCGCTTTGCTGCTGCAAAATGCTGTATGTATGAGCTTTTCTTTAGAAGGCACGTATGCAGGTGGCAGACAGCAAGGTCTTTTTTTGGAAAGGAGCTTTTGCAATGTGACTTCACAGCAGTGGGACTCTCTTTGAACCCATTTGAACCATCTCACAGTAAAGACCAGCCCTGTACTTCAACAATTTAAAGGTAGCTGAAGGGGAATCCCAAAATTTCTTTCATCCAGCTGAAGTGGAAAAGTGTTTTTGAGCTAGTGCTAATCCCCTTCTTCAGCAAACACTTCTGAAGGGATGCTCAAGTTTTTCCCAGAACTGAGGCTGCAGAAATGAAGAGGGGAAGAAGAGGTACATTTCAATGACTCATTGTTTGCCCCAGTTTCTGACAGAGCTGATTTGGTTTCTGCGATTTCTCACTAGGCTTTGATTAAGTGATAGTAAATGGCAAACGATGTGTTTAATATTAAATAGCTTCTGAGAAATTAAAGCTAACATGAATCTTAATACTTGTTCATGGTTGTATTATAAATAATTCACTGGAGCAAATTACTCCAAAGAAAAATGTTTAATCTTTAATCAAAATGTGATAACTTACTCTTCCTCTAAAACGAAGACTATTGCATAATGTTCACTAAGATTCATTCCAAATTCATTCCTCACAAATGTTTTGGTGAACTCGGTCTTCATTCTGGTGTGCATATTTCATTTAATTTACTCTGGAATAAATAACGTAACTACAATGGACTGCAAACAGCAATTTACACTGACTTTCACAAGTAGAAGATTTCAAGTATGTATTTCAATACAAACCCATCTAAAGCCAAAGAGAAAATAGGAATAGGAAAATTGAATACAAAAAGAGAAAAGGCAGTACCTTGATATGTTTGACTCCACAGCTCACTAGCTTGCTTTGTTGATACAGGTCCCACGATATGTCGAATATCTTTATAGAACAGAAAAGTACAGTATAATGTATTAAATTAGTAGCCAATTTCAGAACTCAGTGAAGCATATGCCAAGCCCTTTCCAATATCGTAATTTCCTCATCATGATTGGAATTAAAAGGACGTGTTGGACCATTTCTCTCTTTTTCATTTCCCAAAGACAGGAAGTCTGTTTACAACTAGTGCACTAAAATACAGTGCAAATGAGGTATAACAAAATCTATACACATTACTGTTCAAAATGTCGAAGTCAGTACGATTTTTTAAAGAAATTAATACTTTTATTCAGAAAGTATGCATTAAATTAATCAGAAACGACAGCAAAACATTTATAATGTTACAAAAGATTTCTTTTTTTTAAACGAATGCTGTTTTTGAACTTTCTAGTCATCAAATAATCCTGGTTACTATTATGCAACATAATTGTTTTTAACACTGACAATGATCAGAAATGTTTCTTGAGCATCAGGTCAGCATATTATAATGATGTCTGAAGGATCATGTGAGACTGAAGACTGATGATGCTGAAAATTTAGCTTTGCCATCACAGGAATACATTTTAAATAAATTAAAATAGAAAGCAGTCACTTTAAATTGTAATTAAATTTCACAGTATTACTATTTTTACAGTATTATCAGTCAAAAAATGCCTTGTTTAGCATGAGAGATATCTTTCAAAACAGTAAAACAAAACCGTAAAAAAAAACGTACCAACCTCCAAATTGTAAACAGTAGTGTGTATGTAATTTATTATTCCCAAGCTAAATTTTAGGCCCTGTTTTTGTAATTACACGCCCCTAACTCAGAATATCATGGATCAAAGAAAACCTAGTTTGTGCAAGTGTTCATGTGAGCCTGCTTCGTACTGTAATTGTGATCATTCTGAGAAGAGCTTAAGGCAGCAAGACAATCTTAGTTACAACACACATGCAAGACAACCAGAGGTCGGTTGAGTAGTCAGAGAAAACAAGTCCTCAGGAGATTATGCAGAAATTACTTCTGTAATTTTATAATGAAATACTGTTTAATACGTTTGAACTATCTGTGTGTGTGGATGTGTGTGTGTTACAGAGCCAGAGAAATAGGAAAGAAAATGAAAAAGGAAAGTGTGTGCAAATGTGTGTTTTGGCCCCAAGGACGTACCATCACTAGTACCGGTGTTAATTTACGTAAAAATGAAATTTCAGTGCATTCCCAGACTCCCTGAATCTAAGCACTTCCTTTCTAACATGCTTATGACTGTCTGTTTTGTATTGGTAATGTGATTGTAAAAACATACAGAGTTACTCAGTGTATCCTGACTGAAACTAAAGGACTGAAGAAAGTCCACTAGATAATGAGACAACAAAAGAAACATTACACTGCGTGTCTACTGTTTCTAATGATGTGCGTGTGTTTGAGCTCTTACCCGGTCTGTATGACCAGGAGCAGCTGCCAGAACTTTTCCCTGCCTCCAGTCCCACACACAGATTGTGTTTTTAGAGTCCAAGCCCACAGACACCAAACACTGCAAACACAAGAAACAAAAACAAATAACACATGACTATATAAATCAATAATGTAAGAAACATCAATATTACATCAACATTACGTCCATGCTCATTTAACCATATTTTTACACAAATGAACTAACTAACCAAGGTGTTCAAGACTGCTTTCTTTAAAACCTTATGAGAGTTCAGTATTGCAGGCAGGTGTTTTATATCAGGATTGTAAATGAGCTCTACAGGAAGGAGGCTCTCCAGAAGTAGGGTTGGCTAGACTGTAAGCTGTTTATTTCATAACTGTAGGCTGTTTATAGTTGCTAAGCAACACGACGTGGCACATAATATTGAATTCAACTGCAGTACACTCACAGGAAACCTGTTTTGTAAATCATCAAAATTTTCACGTAATTTTATATATTGTATTTTATATGCTATGCAATATTATTTGCAAATAATGCCTTGTTTGCAAGCAGCGGAAGATGAATGCTGTACTTACAACAGTCTTCGTAAACATGTCTGAGGATTTTGACAGAGAAGATGACTTGCAATTTTTTGCTCAGCCTTACTTATTTGAACCAGAATATACAGATGATCAATTAAGAGAGATGGACGTTCTACGTCAGAGCGCACCACACGTGTTGTGGTACTCTTGTGAGTGCGTGCCGAATACTGACACTGAACAGAAAAAATTGTTGAATAAAATTGTTAATTTTGTTTTCTTTGCATACAAAAATGTTCAGTTGCTTTGCTGTCTATGCAGGGTCAGAAATCTCGGATTTCATCAGAAATATCTTTATCTGTGTTCCGAAAATGAACAAAGATCTTACAGGTTTGTAATGACATGAGGGTGAGTAATTAATGACAGTTTTCATTTTTGGGTGAACTAACTCTTTAATATAGGTATTGTTACATTTATCACTCTTGAAGGGACATTGCCATTATAAAACATTCATGAATCTTCTACCGTCTACCCAGACAGCACACATCTGCGAGATGTCTATTAAACATCTCTTAATCTGGAAAGCATCTGCTGTGTACAAACGTCTGACAGACATCTTTCAGATGTCATTCTTATTTTCCACAAGTTGATATGATTCTTTAGGGTCTTAATGAAAAGTCTATAATATACTTTGGTAAAACAACACCCTTTTTTACCTTGTCAAAATGAGCTCTGCAAAAATCATCTCATTCTGGTCGAGGCTGCCCGCCCCTCTCTTCTCTCTGTGGAGTGACGAGCCTGTTTAACTTGCTAACTAGCACATTATTAGGAAAGGCAATCGCAAAGATTCATAAAAAAAAAACCCTTATACTCACTTATGCTGTAAGTGAGACTGGATCATGAATGATTCGCGCGAACATAGACGGATATATGTAGATCGGGAGGTGCATTCCCTTCACAAACAAACATAATCCACTGCATCTTCAGCAGCTCAGATGTCGGGAGTAAATGACGACCACTATGTTCATTATTACATCCAGCAACACAACACCTCAATCGCTCAATTCTTGTCTAACTTACATCCCTGCTCCGGCATCAAAACATGGAGGTTGGACTGTTACAGCTGATCTGAGGTAAGATGCTAATGTCAATCAACTATCGTGGGAGCGTCCTCTGTCGGTGTGACGCAACAACGACAGGCATCTGAGACCCCTTTAAAGGGGTCATCGGATGCAAAACTCACTTTTACATGTTGTTTGAATATAATTGTGTGCTAGCAGTGTGTGTACACAACCACCCTATAGTGATAAAAATCCACCCAATAGTATGTTTTAATCTTTATAAGTAACATCCCCTTTTTCAAATCAAACCATTCTCAGCATCTTGTCTATGTGATGTCACACAGACCAAGGCCACTCCCACAATAGTTGATTGACACAGTTGTCTTACCTTAGACCTGCCCTGAGTGATCTGAGTGAGCTGTTTCTACTCCGGTGCAGGGGAAGACAAGAATGTCTCAGGTGTTCTGTTGTTGGATATAATAATCATCACAGCAGTCAGACTTTACTCCCGACATCTGATTCTCTGAAGACGCAGAGGATTAATGCTACTTTCGTTTTAGAAGGAAATGCACCCGGCGATCTACATAAATGTGCACGAATCATTTGTGATGTAGCTTCACCTACAGCAGAAGTGAGTATAAGGGCTTTTTAGGCATCTTTACAAATTGCCTTTCCTAATAATGTGCTAGTTAGCAAGTGTCACGGCGAAACATGGCTAAATGCGGCTAAAGTAAACAGAGTGTCTCGTCAGCCCACAGAAGAGAGGGACGGGGTGAGCAGAGCTCATTAGCATTTAAAAGCAAATGCAAAAAACGGCTCGCGCTGATAAGGGCTGATTTTGACAGGCTAAAAAGGGTGTTTTTAGACTACCACTGAGAAATTTTAACCAAAATATTTTGACTTCTCATTAGACTTAATTAAAAGATTCAGGGAAAAAACAAAGATTCACATATAATGTACTCACCTCTTCAGTTGTAAAGAAATTATATTTTTGAGGAAAACATTTCAGCATTTTTCTCCATATAATAGACTGATATGGTGCCCTGATTTTGAACTTCCAAAATGCAATTTAAATGCAGCTTCAAACGATCCCAAATGCAGTTGTAAACGATCCCAGCCACGGAAGAAGGGTCTTATATAGCGAAACGTTTAATCGTTTAATGTCATTTAAAAAATACAATTTAAATACTTTTTAATCTCAAACACTCATCTTGTCTTGATCTCCCTGAGCTCTGTGTATTCTGGCTTAAGACAGTTAGGGTATGTCAAAAAACTCCAATCGTATTTTCTCCCTCAACTTCAAAAATTATTTCAAAAATCATTTAAAAATCACCCTACATCGCTGCATCGCTACCGACACAGTCTGTGCAAAGTGAACATGCAAAGAAGATCAAACACCCTTAACAAAAAAAGGTAAAACAGCGATATAGGATGATTTTATAGTTGAGGGAGAACATGAGATGGGAGTTTTTCAACATACCCTGTCATGAACCGGAAAAAACAATCCAGGCAGAGCAAGACAAGACAAGCGTCTGAGATTAAAAAGTATATAAACTGTATTATTTTTATGAAAATAACAATCTGTTACGCTAGATAAGACCCTTCTTTCTCAGCTGGGATTGTTTACAACATTTGGAATCGTTTGAAGCTGCATTTAAACTGCATTTTGGAAGTTCAAAATCTGGGCACCATATCAGTCCATTATATGGAGAAAAAATGCTGAAATGTTTTCCTCAAAAAAACATAATTTCTTTACGACTGAAGAAAGAAAGACATAAACATCTTGGATGGTAAGGGGGTGAGTACATTATATGTGAATCTTTGTTTTGGAAGTGGACTTCTTTAAGAATCATATCAACTTGTGGAAAATGGGCATCAGATGACCCCTTTAAAGACATCTAATAAATGTTTATTTGACATCTAAGAGAAAACGTCCAATAGGTGTAGTGCAGATGAGCAAACACTCTAAAAAAATACGTCTTGCAAATGTAAATGCAGACGTCAAATAGACGTCTCCATGATGTACGTGTGCTATCAGCGTACATACTTCCAACCAATGGAAGTAAAATTGCCAGACGCTTCTCAAAACAGCATTTTTCTCTCTAACTGTGCACAAATCATGTGTAATCTTCCCAAATGCTGTTTGCTGAGGGGACCTCATTAATTCAGCATCGCTTTGATGTGAGTTTGCTGTTTTCCACCGCTGTCCCATCAAACCTGATGCACCAGTTTTCTTTTAAGGTTGCGCCACGCTGGCTGAGGCTAAAACGGAGTGCCTTTAGTCAGTTATGTGATGCTAAACCTTTGATGAATTTGAGAAGAAAAGTGTTGCTTTAGACTCCCTGGGTCTTTGAGGCAGCGTCTCGCCGCTCCTCTCTTTGCCGTTTCATCCGTCGGTGTGAAATAAATGATGAGGCCAATTTCCTGCTGAAATTCTGCAAATCACTTTCGCAGCTGCGCTGGGGGGAGGTGAGGGGTGAATTCTCTCAGATAAAGTGAGAGTGAGCCAAGAAATGTGAAATGTCAATTTTAGAGGTACGATTTTTCATTCTATCCCTCTATCATCTCCTCCAGTGAGTTGGAGTGCTTTTGATAAATTGACACTGTAACCCAACTCTCATCTACTTTAGCCTTTTATTGTGTAATGTTACAAATTCAGTATATCACATTTACACTGAAAGCATGACCCACTACCAGCAGTCTTCACAGTATGATATTTGTGTTTTTGGTCAAATAAGGCTGGCTGAGGTCCCTGTGCTCCCTGCTGTTATTAAATCAATATCACACTAACTACTGGCCAGAAATTCATTTTAATAATAATATTACTATTGTATTTCACAAATAAGTGCAATTACTGAAAAATTACATATTTTGACTCAAGAAAATACACATTTTTAAATCTGACTGGTTACAGCTAGTGTTAATACAGCAAATTTGCAATTTTGAAATGACTGAAATCATTTGAAATGGTTTCAATACTCATTTTCTACTGGTATGGATATACCGGTACCAGATGCACTTCAGAATGCAGTGTGTGTGTTTAATTAGTCTGTTGCACTATATGCTGAATGTTTCACATTATTTGTAACCAGTGGCGGCTACTGGTCTGTCAAATAGGGGAAGCTCATTTTCGGCCTACATCATAAAATTGTCTATTTATTTATTCACAAGAATGTGCCTTATTGTCATAAGTAAGTCACAATGCAAACAATCGTAAAAAAAAAAAGCTTTAGTTTTATTATGCAAAATATGATGTATTTTTTCTTTTAGTCAGATGCTACTATATAGTATAAATATTTTGCAATTTAAATAAGGTTATTATGGAGATTTATTTATTTATTTATTTCTAAAGTATTTTAATAGAAATATAAGGTTTCATTATGTTATGTTAAAATTTTTCAAGATTACTATATATATATATATATATATATATATATATATATATATTAATTTATAGTCATCCTCCATGTTAATATTTAATGTAGTAATCTATATATATATATTGATTACTACATTAAATATTAACATGAATGAATGAATGAACGATCTAAAAAAAATATTAAACTCTGTAAAAGTGAAACAAGGAATGTGGTGTATAATTGTGTGAAATGTATGATGAAAATCAAGCAATTTCGCCAAGCAAATATAAAGAAATAGGTTGCAGCAGTTTTATTTCGACTGAACTTGAGAAATCCACGATGGGACTGAGCGCGAATAGCTTCAGCGATTCCTTATAGTACAAAATCGCTGTCAGTCAAAAGGAGACGCAATCTTTCGACAGACCCTCCAATCATCATGCAGAAGCTCGGAGTCCAGGCCAGCCCACTCCTCATTTGCTCCTCATTCACCCCCAGAGACGCTGAGCGTCCGTGGGCGGGACATAATCGCAGCGTTTATCCAATGACCGTCTAGTTTCAAAGCACTGAAAAAAACGTTCAAAGCAGCCCCATTGAAGTCAATGGACGCTGGGCTTCAACGGGGAAATGCACTGTGACGCTACGGGAATGTATGAGAAGAAAATCAAGTCAGCCGACCTGCTATATCTAACTGATTCTGAACGAACTCGTCTTTGAGATGAACGTTTTCTAACGCATTTTTAGTCAATAAAATGTTAATACAATAGTACATAATTTGACCATTAATTTTGTGACATTATAGGGGAAGCTGAGCTTCCCTTGCAGTCTTAAAGAAATCGCCACTGTTTGTAACCTGTTTAAGGAAAATGTGTGGGTCATTAAAAAATGGTCCCTTGGGATCAAACAAATAATGCCGTTTTTGTTCTGTTTTTTGTTCACTGTTTAATGTTTCTCATTTGCGAAAGCAGGGCAACTTTGCATTGGCACTAGTGTGACCATTTACAAAAGTTTGTCTGACTGGCAGAAAAATAGTCAACCAACCATTTAGTTATAGTCTAGAGCCCTAAAAAGGAGGCAGCAAAGCAAATAGTTCCAAACAAAGCTACAGTACAACCACTTCAACACGAAGCAGTAGTGTTTTGTTCCTGAATGTTTCAGTTTTTTTGAACAACTCAGTTGAGTAAGAACTCATTCATAAATCCTTTTTTGAAACAAATTGATTAAGTGAATAATTCAATAACTCATCTATACAGACATCCACTTAATTTGTTTCTGAATGAATCAGGATTTTGGAGTTAAATGACTATCCCATGAAAACAGTCCTTTGTTTCGTTCCTAATTTTTTTTTTTTTTCAAACATACTGATTGAGTGAATGATTCAATAACTCATCTATAAAGACAGACACATAGATTGTGTCTAAATGAATCTGCATTTTTGAGCTAAATGATTGAGAGAATAATTCAATGACTCTCCCATAAAAACAGTCTCTTGTTTCATTCCTGATTTTTTTCGAACTAATTGATTGAGTGAATGATTCAATAACTCATCTATAAAGACAGACAAGTAGATTGTTTCTAAATGAATCAGCAATTTTGAGCTAAATGATTGAGTGAATAATTCAATGACTCTTTCATAAATACAGTCCCTTGTTCCGTTCCTGAATGTTTTTTTTTTTCAAACAAACCGACTGAGTGAACAATTCAATGACTCTCCCATGAAGACAGTCCCTTGTTTAATGCCTGAATCGTTTTATTTTCAAATAAACTGATTCAATTAATGATTTAATAACTCATCTATAAAGACAGAAAATGATTCAGTAATTCTAAGCTAACCCTGCAAACATGTCCTTGCGGAGCATATGCTGGCTTTCTGGCACAGTGGGCAAGGGCCAGACCACACCAAACCTAAACAGGCTCAGTGCAGGCTTGTATAGGCGAGGCCCACAGCTTTGGGCTCACTGCAGGCTCTCTGTGAGCAGGCCATACTAGCGGACTGTATACATTAATCACATGATGGCCCAGTGTGGGCCAGCCCGTTCTTGCCTAGAGAAACTTTTGTATCCTTTGGGCCCATGCAGGTTTTTTTGTAGGCAGCCCTGTAATGCAACTAGGAGAATACAAACAACATTGACTGGTCATTCTTTAGCCACTTAGTTGAACTGGAATGGCTCAAACCAAAAGAGGCCATTTCATAACCTGTTGTTTCCTGCAGAGTTTCATTCTTACCTTAATCAAACACACCCAAGCATGCTAATTAACGTTTTCAGGATCATTAGAAAATCTCAAGTGGGTGAATTTGATCAAAGTTGGAGCTAAACTCTGCACAAAAGTGAATCTCAGCCATATTTGACATGTAACAGACATGAGCCTGTTAATAAGAATTTTGTATCATTTAGAGCCATTTAAAGCTGCATTTAAACTGCATTTTGGAAGTTCAAACTTGGGGGTACCATTGAAGTCTATTATATGGAGATAATTCCTGAATTATTTTTTTCTCAAGAAACGTAATTTCTTATTTACTGAAGAAAGAAAGACACAAACATCTTGGATGACAAAGGGGTGAGTAAATTATCTGTAAATTTTTGTTCTGGAAGTGAACTTCTCCTTTAAGACAGTGTATCTGTATGCATTTTAGAAGAACTCTGTATTGGTGAGGTCGGCACATTATGGTCCAGTTTGAATATGGATTTTTTCGATGTGGAACCATAGTCTGGACTATTTTTGACTTCTTGGTTAGGAAGAGTCTGGTATTTGAGAGCTGTGGCGTGTTTTCATTACAAGAGGTTGGATTATTCATTTGCTACCAACCAACTTCAGCTATGGACAGTGTTTGGACATTAATGTACTACAGATATGACTTTTGCACACATCAACTTCACATACCAAAATCCTACAATCATACATTGCTTTGTTTGCTTTCTTTTGTTTTTTTGTACTTTCGTGTATTTACATTTTTGGCATAATGTACCTGTATTAACCTGAATTTAATATTTTCTATTTTGTATTTAATAAATCCATTGATTTGAAATCGCTTTGACTACTGTACATTTTTGACAATATAGACATTGGTTTTGTGGTGACTGCATCCATTTCCGATGTATAATAACTGTTTTCCCCAAAGTTACAGTAGCTGAAAAGTATTTAAAGGGAAACAAATGTATTGTTGTAGATTAATAGTGCAGACCTAGTGAATAGTGTGGGCCTAGTGTTGGCTTCCTGGGGGCTAAGTAAAGGCTGCCCATGCAGGGCCAGTCATAAGAGACCAACGTTTTGCCAATGAGCAAAGTCTCAGCGGCTCTGCACTGGCAGGCTTGTTTGCAGGGAAATGATTGAGTGAATAATTCAATGACTCTCTTAAAAAGACAGTCCCTTGTTTCATTCCTAAACTTTTTTTTTTTTTTTCGAACAAATTGATTGAGTGAATGATTCAATATCTATAAAAACAGTCACTTGTGTTTTTAATTTGACCTAATAAATTATTCAGTTTCTGAAATGTGCAAATATAGACAGCACTCTTGAAATGCTGTTTGTCCAATCAGATTCGGTTACTACAACTAACTGTAGTTTAATGAGCTGTAAAACACTGACTGACTTGGTCTTAATGGGGCAGTTCTTACTAAGTGCAGTTTCTAGCCATTGTCAAACCTCACAGTGCTGCTTCACATTCCGCGTGGGAAAAGTTTGCCCATGTTATTGAGTTCATCATTTGACGTTATCACTGAGGATTCTACGTGTTGTTTCTGTCTAGTTGTCAACCAGCAGCCCCGGCAGACACACAGTTATAGAGTCTGACACATACTGTCACACTGTCGAAGTCACACCGTTGGTGTGTTCACAGATGTGACTTCAACAACTAATAATAAACTTCACAGCACCTCAAACTGAGAGATGAATCTTATGAGTTCTTAACAATGTCAACTCTTTGGTACAAAAAAGAAATCTTTCTTATTGCAATACGCTATTGCTCAAAACACTCACCTGTCCATCAAGGTCAAAGGCAAGACAGGCGATACCATGTGTGTGCATGTCCTTCAATATGGACACCGTCTGCACAGTATACGAGTCCCACACACAGATATACGGCTCCTTTCCGACCTGTCCTGTGGCCACCAGCACTCGCTCTGGATGCAGGGCTAAACTGTGGAAAGAGAATTACAATGAAGTTAAGATATTTAAAAGCCAATTAATCATTAAAATATCTGTCCATGTTGTGAAGCAGTTTGGATGATTGAATTACAAATACATTTCCAATGCGTTTCGGATAGCATTTACACCTTTTCACTTCAAGACTGGATAACTATCCGTTCAAAGAAAACACATGAAGTAGCCAAGTGTTTATCTAAAGTGATCAAGTCTCTTCAGAATAATTGGACTAAACCTCTCAATTCATATGGATTAGTTTTATGATCTCTTTATGACCTTTTTGAAGCGTTAAAGTGGTAGTTGCATATATTGTCAACAGAGTGACAGAAATCTCTCAGATTTCATTAAAGTCTTACAGGTTTGGTATGACATGAGGGTGAATAAATTATGACAGAATTTTCATTTTTGGGTGAACTGTGCTTTTAATAATAATACATCTAGTACTGTGGCACAGACATTTGAAGGTAATACTGTGAATGAGTACTGAGGTTTGTTACTCTAAAGTAACAGAAGAACATGTTAAGTATTTACAATGGGAAAGCACACTTGGAATCCACTGGCCAAAATTTGCTAACTGGCCATTCTGCCATTACACTCTCCAGAAATGCATCATTAAATATTTGATGATTGTCCCATTCGAAATCCAGCTTTGAATTATACAGATAACTGATAAAAAAGCTTTTAAGAGGGGGTGTAGGATTGTGGCCAGCTATAGTAAGACGAGCTTTCGCTGATTATCATTTCCCACAGTCAGGAGTGAAAGTGAGAGAAGGGCTTTTAGTTATCAGAGATAATCTGGAGAACACGCTATCTTCTGCAACCTAAGACTCGTGAGGCTCAGATAAAGTCTGTCAACACAGCATGTCCTGTGTGTTTCAGTTGTATTTATTCCGTTCCTTCTATGTTTTAAAATAAGCTTATATTTTTATCCCACAGCATGAAGCATAATCCATAACAATGCTCCAGTGCAGAAATGGAATAGATGTGATGTGGAAAAATCAGGTCATCATGGTTCATGTAGCAGTTTTCACTCTAACCATCACACTAGACCACCAAATTCATTCGGCTTGCCTTCACATGCCCTAGGAAATCCTAGAGGCATCCAAATGTTGTGTAACATCTGTCCAGCGTTACTACACTCTCTCTCCTTCATGCACACATACACCCTTTTCCATATTTATTAGCAGTATAAAGGCAGTCACACACCAGATAAGAAGCGCAGTGGTTAATCTAATAGCCAAACGTACAAGAGTTCACTTTAAGAATGAACAAAAGTTTGGTGTTTGAAAAAACAAAAACTGAGCAAAACAGTCATAAGAGGTCATAATGACTGTCAGGCTTTGGATGTTGATCAATTTGATTATCATTCTGAATCCAGTTTAGTCTTTTTCAGTGTTTTGTTCAAAATATATATTTTTTATTTCTTTATTTTTTATTTATGAAACTTTCCCACATTCAAGTATTTATAAAAAAGAGTGCATGAAGCTAGAATAAAATGTTTTTGTTTACAAGCAGATGCCCTGTTCTTTCTTTTGAAGTTTTGTATGTTCAGATATTTATATGACAAAAAATATACAAAAATAATACCTAAATAGGAACACAGTAGTATACTTAAAGAATGAAGAAAACTTACGAGTATACCTAAAGTATGAAACTACTAAACTAGTAGTTTATTGAGACTACCCTTCAAGTGTACTTAAAAATGCTAAAAGTATTTAATTAGTAAACTATCAGTAAACCTATAAGTTCACTTTTAGTATAGTTGCAGTACAAATTAAAAACTTAGATGTAAACTAGTTGTGTACTCAAAGTTTACTACTGTTATACTTGAAGTATACTTAAAAGTATACTTTTATATACTTAGTACTTATACTTTATATATTTAGTCCCAAATTGTATTGAAATAGTACACTTACAAGTATACTACTAGTACACTGATATTTGCATACTATATAAAGTAAACTTAAAAATATACCTGAATTTTACATAAGTATATTTAAAATAAACCTGAACTATACTACTTTTTGGTAAGGAACAGAAAGAAATATTTTGCTAAAAGATGCATAATATTATGTACATTAACAATGATTTGCCTTACCAAATAAAAGTATACTTCGAGTTTATTTTATTAAGTGTACTTAAGTAAAGTTCAAATATATTTTTAAGTATACTTTATGTAGTAAGTATACAAATATCAGTGTACTAGTAGTATACTTGTAAGTGTATTATTTTAGTACTCCCTGTGACTAAATTGGCCCACTTTCTAGTTTATAAAAGTATACTTTTAAGTATACTTTAAGTATAACAGTAGTAAACTTTTAGTACACAACTAGTTTACATCTATGTTTTCAGTCTGTACTGCAACTACACTAAAAGTGATTGTATTAGTATACTGATAGTTCACTAATTAATACTAGTAACGTTTTTAGTACACTTTGAAATATATTCCCAGTAAACTACTAGTTTAGTAGTTTTATACTGCAAGTATGCTCATAAGTTTTCTTTAAGTGAACTTTACATTATACTTCAAGTATAATACTATGTCCCTATTTAGGTATTAATTTGTATATGTTTTGTTATATGAAAATCTGAACATACAAAACATTAAAAGAAAGAACAGGGTATCTGCTTGAAAACATTTTATTCTAGCTTCACGCATTCTTTTATATAAACACTTGAATGTGGGTAAGTTTCATATTTAAGAAAAAATAAAAAATATTTTGAACAAAAAGCTGAAAAAGACTATGCATTGGATTCAGAGTGATAATCAAAACGTAGAAGGAGTCAATCAACTCTCCAAAGCTTGACAGTCATTATTACCTCTTCATGGGTCGACATTTTATTCCACAATATTACACAGTTTTGATGATGTTTAATTTTTGATGATTGTGTTAGATTACATGTGGAAGCATCTGTTGTTTCTGTTTCTTCTTCGCTTGTGTTTTGGAAATTCTGTACAGGATATGTGTAATAGCCCCCCTATCGTATAACAATAAAAACATGGATTTTAGGAGCACAAGTATAGCTCAAATATATTTAGACTTTTTCAAGTGTAAGTCAAGTTTACTTAAATGTCATTTTAAGTATACTTCTGAGAAGTGCATAAAGCACATTTCTGAGAAGTACATGAAAAGTAAACTGAAAGTATACTTTCCCATTTTTAGTGTACTAATAGCACACTTGAATAAAGTTCTTTTTCGTAAGGGTGGTCACCGTGGATATTGTATTGCATTCCACTGCACTGTTTTTCTCTTGTTTTTCTATATACTTTCTATATGTATTTTCTATATATTGCAAATGACACAGCATTCTAAAAACAAAGTGCCTAAAATAAGTTCCATTTTTAAAAAATGCCTCACTAGATCTAGTGCTGCACTGCACATTTTTTGTGTAATGGCCTCTAACTGTACACTGAATCCATAAACCATTCGACTGTTGGAAGAGAACATAATTGCAGCATAACAGAAGTGCTTGTTCCCTGTCAGTTTTGGTTTGGTTTGGTTTAGTAGATGTTTCCATGGACTGCATCAGGAATCAAGAAAGGCATTACGTAAATACTCTTTCTAACTGTCCTTTTTATGGTAAATTTGCATAGTCCTGTCAGTACAATGTATTTTAATATTCTGCAGTAGAATTCACAAGGAAGGCCACCGCTGAGTAGTCTACTCTGAAACTGTAGTTATAAAAATATATAATATAAAATACAATTTATTGAAGCAATTTAATAAGTATGATATATTTTTATAAATGAAGAGTTCAGATGCAAAAGCCTCTAAATCCATCTGACATCTTTCTCTAAAAAATGCATTTTTATCAGGCTCCGATATATAGGTTTCTATGTAAGTACCTGTACTTCTAATTGGGCTGAGGCTAGGATTTTAGCAAGTTTGAAGTAAAAGAATTTGATGGACGTATTATATGTGTCGAGAGCATTCACTCAGTATCATTATCTCATTTTTGACCGAGATGGCTTTTAGGGGGGTTTGCATCTGAGCTCTTCACATTACAGCTGAAGATCTTTCCCCGAACCCGACAGGACCCGACGGGTTCGGACTTAATTTATATCATTTTACACGGGCTCGGGCCAGGCACAGGCTTGCGCGGTAAATGAGCGGTCATGCGATGCGTTTCGATTAGCACGAGAAAGATGCGAAAATGGATGTTGAGGAGGTGAAACGGAGGCTTGCCTCTGGCGAATACGTTTTGGCAAAATTTACAAAATTAGCCAGATCAGTACTATGCATCCCGGCCAGTAGCAGCAGCAGTGAAAGGGTGCTCAGTGCTGCTAGACGCACCATCAGTGAGCGCAGGACCGCACTAAAGCCATCTACCATGGATTCAATAAATTTCCTCCACAAAAACATGTAGCTTAATCTTGGTGAGTAAAGGTTTTTCAAATTAGAACTAAATATTAATTGAGTCCTAAATGCATAATGTAGACAGAGTATATAGGCTAATGTTGGCATTATTCTTTTATTAAATTTCAGCTGCTATTCACCGTCGTGTTGAGGCCGGATTGTGGAGAGAAGTACCGAAGCAAATCCCACGGATCCTTTATCTTAATTTCGTTATTGCCAAATACCCATCTTAATTTAGAATTTATCTTAATTTAATTTGTTAAGAAAGAGGCCTATTTAGAGTGCTGAGATGTAACGATGTTACATTGGACTTATTTTATTTCTTTGTTCGTCATGAATAAATTATGTTAAAACATGTATAAATGACTCATTCTTGACAAAAGGCAAAAGAGCTGTGTGTTTGCGCATATTCGAATAATGTCGGGCTGTAAACGGGTTCGGGCTTTTAAAAAGCCGTCAATCAAAATGTACTTGTCGGGCTCGGGCCGAATTCTGTCGGGCTCGGGCACTGTCGGGCCTAACTTTTAAGGCCGATTACAGCTCTACTTCACATATTATTATCACTACTGTGCTGTTATTGTTTTTTTTTTTTGCTATATTTAACAGCAAGGGTAATAACTGGGGTCACAGCTTGACACCTGAACAACTAATTTACACTAAATACAATTTAGTGAAAATGCCCTCTTTTTTTAAATGACTCATTTATAAAGACAATGCCTTGTTTCATTTCTAAATAACCTTTTTAAACAAATTGATTAAGTGATTGATTCAATAACTCATCTGTAAAGACAAACAATTTGTTTCTGAATGAATCAGCATTTTATAGTTAAATGATTAAGTGAATAATTCAATGACTCTCCCATAAAGACAGCCCCTTGTTTCATTCCTGATTGAGTGAATCAGGTTCGGTTCATTAACTTAGCTATAAAGACAGACACGTAACTGAATCACTATTTTGAGCTAAATGATTGAGTGAATAATTCAATGACTCTCCCATAAAGACAGTCCCTTTTTTCATTTATGAATTTTGTTTTTTGAATAGATGGAGTGAATGATTCAGTAATTCATCTATAAAGACAGACGCTTAATTTGTTTCGACTGAATCACTATTTTGATTCATTTGAGTGACTAATTAAACGATTCTCCCATGAAAGACAGTCCTTCGTTTCATTCCTGTATGAGTTTTTATTTTTTCAAACAAATTGACTGAGTGAATGATTCAATATCTCATCCGTTAAAGACAACAAAAAGCAATATATAAATTTGCCAACGGCATTAGAGCAGAGTGATAATAACTAATAATAAAATAATTTCCATTAAAGAAGCGCTATTTTTTTTAACCACAACTTTTGAGAAACAACAACAAAATTTAAAAACTTAACAAACAAAATAAAATAAATTGTTTTGCAATAATAAATAAGCTACATGAATGTAAATATTTAGAAAATATTCTAAATATTTATATATTATTTTTCTTAAAATAATGAATTAAAATGTATCAAAACATTATACTGATATTTTTGTAGTGTGTAAATATTTCATATTTCTTTATATTTGTATAGTCAGACATAGTGAATATTAATTCAAATTAATGTCAAGAGGCCATTCAATGACTACCTACACACTTTTTCTACAGTTACATATATTGTGCACTCTTGAATGCTAATGATGTGAAAATATCTGGGAAAGTAGCAGCCTATTTTCACTGAAATGGCCAGAATACAGTACTGTTTTTTTTTTCTATTAATTTAGCTTAAGATGGCAGAGGGTTATTTATTAGCACATTTTTCTGTCTGATAGGATCAGCTCACTTGGCAGTATGTCATAAAGGTAGCGTTTTGTCATGCTACGCTAATCCTTGTTGGAAGTAAGAGCTCATTACTGGAAAAGCTACACCACTATGAAAACATTATGAATTACTGTCACGCTACTGTTGCTACTTTTAGCTTCTCCTCAACAGTGTTTGAAACTCTGAAGAGCAGAGGGTGAGTTGAGGTGGATGTGATGTTGAAAAAAGGCTGTTTTTTATCAGCTCTATGTACGGAACTTCTATTTGGAGCTCAATGAAAAAGATTTCTTTGGCGCTGTTTGAAACCATGCTCATCCAGGCTTTTGAATTGTCCAAGAGACACAATTTCACCAACAATTTAACATTGACTATCTGTCAAAATGTCTCCCTCTTCTTGAGGGAGTTATGGTGCTTGTCTCTTCTGCTCTTAATGGTGTGTGTGTGTGTGTGTGTTTATATTCAGCAAGAGTCTCCAGCTCCCGCAGTCTGAGCCTTCAGATGAAGCTTTTTAAGCCTGCCAGGGTGATTGTGCTTGGCAGTGAGGAGGAGTGACTACATTAAAGCCCTGAGGGAGCTGTACCGCTCATGAACATCACTGTGTGTCTGCCTTGTCTGTCTTTCTTAATCTGCCTCTCTTGCTCCCAGATTCTCCTTTCTCTTATACCTGGTCTCTCTTTCTACACCAGTAATTCATTCTCAACCAGGGGTACAAGTACTTGAGTAGTACTTTGGCTTTCTTAAACCTATTATACCAAGCACAAATTATGACTTTAAAATAAAAATATTAGCACTGAAATAAGATTAAAACCTATTCTTGTGTATGTCTACATTTATATAATTTAACATTTTACATATTTATATTTATATTTTATTTATAACTTCATTCATGACTTCACTCACTTCCTTACAAAATAAACAAAATAATATATATATACTTTTGTCAGTTAGTTTGGGCTACATGTATTTGATATGCATATGAATACCTGTGTTATTTTAGTATTATTTATATAATATAGTATTTATTCATATTTTTATATTTTAAGTTTTTATTTTAATTTAAATTAGTTTTTTTTTTACTTACATTTTTCACTTTTAAGTAAGTCTTTCATCAATTTAAATTTATTTTAAAAAAATTTTTATCAATACATTTTTATTTCTTAACTTAATTTACTTTATTTTACATAATTGCCAAGGCAACATTTCTCTTTTTTTACGTTTCTTAAGTTTTTCTCCTAATACTTCGTATTTTATTTTACTGCCGCAAAATGCAGTTATAAAGTAACAGATTAAATATTTGTGGACAAAAGCAATTTACCGGCATGACTGTCTTTTTACTTTGAAATTAAAATCATTCTAATAAAGACCATACTATTCTGATAATGCTAAATGATAATCAGTCAAAAGAAACACATTTTTGCACTGCATTATTTTATGTTTATATAAATCCGTGCTTCCGTGTGGCTTCCTGCACATCCCTGCTGTGAAGGAACCCTCGAGCCAGTCGCCAGCCCTTATTCCTCTCTCTGTGGATTACATAATCTCACATAACTGAAAATAGAGCAAAGGCACTAAGCCACAGCACAACTCTCCATCATAGCGCAGCCTTTCTCTCAGTATGAATGAAAAATCATTTCATATGGCAAAGACATAAATAATTGATGCAATTTGTATCCATAATTGACCTGAAAAACCCCACATCTTCAGAGGGGTTTAAAAATCCTTCAAATGACTTACAGTGAGACTACTCGAGAATCTCTGTTTCACTCTGGGAGAGGAATTCTCTATGAATTGTGTCTGCTAACAGGGTCATGTATTTCCATACATTGTCTGCATGCTAATTCATTGAAGGATTTATGCAAAATTCATAACAGCGCAAACTTGCCAAATTGGGTGCTGCAAAGTCGTGCTAAGGGGTAGACAAAAAATTAAGATAAATTAGGGGAAATTTTAATGCAAAGTTATGCTGCCCTCATGTGCTATTGAAAATGTCCTATTTCCCACTTATGAAATTGTGATTATGAGCTTGTCGCAAGTGCTGTTGTCAGAAAGAATAAAACGTTATAATAGGTTGATAACCATAAACATTCACACGCTAGATAGTCCTGGAATTTTGCTCAAATACACTTTTATTTCACTGTTTATAAAATGTACAACATGCTTCAAATGATTGTTCATATATATAAATAGGCACTATTTTCACAATAAGACAATGTAGGCTGCGTTTACACTGGCAGAAAAAAATCTGATTTTTTTGCCCACATCTGACATAGATCGGAATTTGATGCACACGTGTAAACAAAAATCTGCACGAGATCCGATTTTTTTTTGCATCCGATCTGAGCCGTTTCCAAATGTGGTTTTAAATCAGATACATATCTGATATCTGGACATCTGACCTACGTCTAAACACGCATATCCGATTCTCCATGTCAGTTACGTTACTGTTCTACGACAGGTTGCATAATTTCCCACTGGGCTGCGTTTGCGAGACGTGCCTCAGGAAAAAGCATTCCGGAAAGCGAATAATTAAACAAAGAAAGTGAAAGCACTCGCATAGAAACTCAAAGCTAGTCTTGTTTGCGCAAAATTTTTTTTTGCATTTCCTTTTTTGTCGAAGGCTCAACGTTGTAAAAAAACAATGCATAAAAAGCAATCTGATGTAGTGTGAGTGAATCAGAATGTAGCTCCTCAAATAAACACTTTTCAATAATTTTCACATTTAATTTTTATCACTACAGCGATTGTTTAATTGTGCAGGAGAAATTTTTGACCCTTTATTTTGAATTTGAAATGCCAAGACATAAAATCAGATGAATCATGGCATCACAATTTCCCCTATACATTGTTAGATAAATACGTAGAGTAAAGGTACTTGCACACACGAAATTCTCTTCCGAAATTTCCGAAATTCAGCCTTACGTTGTGTTTATCACGTTTACACACTGCCTCTGAAACTTTTGTCTATCATAAAACAAATTGGATCGGGTTCAATTTTCTTTGTTTTTCACATCCGAAAAAAAAATGCATACGAAAATTTCAGACTTTCGGACCTTAAAGGAGAAGTCCACTTCCAGAACAAAAATTTATAGATAATGTACTCATAAATTTTTGTTCTGGAAGTGGACTTCTCTTTTAAGACCAGGATAAAAACTCACAGTACACTAAGGGTTAAAGTACAAAAGTGCTGCTACAGTGTACAGGTGCGTACCAGCCAGTGTTCGAGCACTGGTTTCATCATTTTTTCATAGCCCACCTCAACTGCATGCTGACACTTCTGTGTGAAAGGCTGCGCAATGTGCACATTGCAGTTACATACACAGATGTGCGCGGGCATGGATTTTTGCATGCATGGGTCAGTTTGTCTTTGGTTAAACTGCGATGCTTTTACAAGCGTTGATTCGATTGTTGCATACAGATAATTCATTTATTTCAGGATTATCAGTTAAAATGAATACACTGACAATAAAGTAAATGATAACTCAAACTTGAGATTTTACTGGGGCACAGCAGATTTTTATTAAGGCACGTGCAAAGATGTTCATTTCTTTCTTTCTTTAGTCGAAAAAGAAATGAAGGTTTTTGAGGAAAACATTCCAGAATATTTCTCCACATAGTGGACTTCAATGGTGATCAACGGCTTGGAGGGCTCTACACCAGTGGTTCTCAACTCCAGTCCTCAGGGCCTCTGCTCTGCTCTGCACATTTTGTATGTGTTCCTCATTTAACGCACCTAATTCAGATCATCAGCTCGTTTGGAGAAAGATCCATGAACTGAACTAACTGTGTCAGATTCGGAACCATACAAAATGTACAGAGCAGTGGGCCCAGAGGACTGAAGTTGAGAACCACTGCTCCACACAAACCCAGGTGAGGAATAAAGTCTTATCTAGCAAAACTGAAAAAAAAAGTCTTATAAGTGATTTATCTGTACACATCATTTTTTCTAATTCATGTACCCTTGTAATCTTCAATCAAAACATTAACTTAGACTCCTCCTCACAACAGTATCATTTAATTGATGGACAAAGCCAAGTACAAGCTTTTTTTTTGTCCCAATCAATATTTCACTTGGATATACATCAAAACAGAGAAAAAAACAGCACAACTTGTGTTTTATGCCAGGTTTAAATATTTTTATAGCTGCCTTTAAATTTTAGAAAGTGTGTCCTTTGGAAGGGAACCAACATATTTGGCAAAAACTGGCCAAACCCCTAGTGTACATGATCACAGAAGCAGTTACTAATCTAATGAAGATCAAATGACTGACATATATTCAGACAAGTATGCTAGAAAGAGATCTACTGCATCTTTCACAAACTGGAACTCAGAACCGGCCTGCAAGATGGGGAATTTTGTAGTCGCATATAAATAAACATACTCAAACTCATTCTTCTCCCCTTTGTGAGTCAAATTGGTGTCATCAGTCTGTTGAATCTGTTTCTAGATGCACAGACAGGGTCAGCTCGAGCCCATGGATTACAGCGAGGGTCTGTTTAGCCTTCACGACACTTAGTAAGTATGTGTTTGCCCCCAGCCTGTCTCATTAGCAGGAAGATGGAAGGATTAACTCCAAATTTCTCATTCAATCCTGCCCAGGGGACAGATGGGTCAAATCTATGTGTTGTCTTCAAAACAAACACTTCCAAAAACACAGTTTGGCACTCGCTCTAAGTGTCTGTCTGTGACCGAGGCTGAGCTGTCAGGGAACAGATTAAAACGTGAATTAGATTTTTACGTTGTCTGATGGAAATGTGAGAGCTGCTTTTCTGTGTGATGTCATTATGCTAGAGCGGTTGCCAGGCTGATGCAATGAGGACTCCTTTTTATGAGCAATGCACAGATATTAAACTGTTTAATAGCTGAAAATGAGTTTGATGTTTATGGTCAATAACCAAAAGGTTAATAAAGGCCTTTTGAACTGTATCAATGTGTTTGTGTAGGACAAATATCCTTATTAAAACTTTATAAACCATAATCTCTAGCTTCTGCTAATTATCATACATGCATTCAAGAGAAAGTGGTGTTCAAGTGGATGACGTAGGCGTAGCGTGAGCTCCGGTGAGAATATGCTAGTCTCGTGAGAACCAAGTTTTCCTTACAGCAATAGAAAACCTCTTGGCCTTTATCAAAATCCTCTGTCATTTTTCTTCACAAATCCTCATTTTGTACATCTAATTCATGACCGGTGTTTTGTTTTGCTCTCTCCTCTGCGCTTCTGCGATTGTTACTTCTTAGCTTACGCTGCGTCTACGTCCTATGTCATCCGCTGGAACAAGAGAAAATAATAGTTGAATTTATAAAAATTACCCTGTTCAAGTTTACATACACTTGATTCTTAACACTGTGTTATTACCTGAATGATCCACAGCTGTTTTTTTGTTTAGTGGTAGTTGTTCATGAATCCCTTGTTTGTCCTGAACTGTTAAAGGTGCAATAGGTGATTGTCTTCAGGAACATTTTTTGTTATGCTGGCTGAAAGTCTCTTTACATCCCAACAGCAATTATTAAGTTAAGTGGTCTAAATGTATTTATATGTATTTATTAGGGGTGTAATGGTACGCAGATGTCATGGTTCAGGGGTCACGATTCTATAAGATTTCGGTACAATGGAAAAAAAACCTACTATGCTAGGTTTCTTCTCATTTATTTTAAACAGACAGTAGTACAAATTACATTTTTTTTCCACCTACATGTCAAAATACTAAATGATATCATATTATATAAATATTATATATTAATGTCATATATAGGCTATAAAATCTGCAGTACATGTATACATACAAGGAATAAATACTTGATAGACAAGGAAAAAAACAGTGCGAAACGTAACGTAGCCTATATTTGCTGAGTTTCAGTTCCGTTTTGTGACAGAAAGGAAACTCAAATAGCAGAAAGCATCATTCTATTTGTTTTTTGTTTAAGTTGATTTTGCTGGTATGAGGAAAATTGAAGTAATCACGTCGGCGCACACAAACACAAAACATATCAGTTCCAGGCTTCTAACACTGCTAACTTGACAGCTCAGTTGGAATATTTGGATTTGTGCCGAATGAGAGAGGTAGGATACACGAGCACAAAGCTCCATTTCGCAGACAGTTCAAATTATACTCTGTTGTCAGTGAGAGACGCGTTCAGAATCAGCACATGATCACTGTCTAGTGCGCTTTGTTTTCGAGTGTGCAGCTCCTGGCATTCACTGTTCTTCTGCTGGTGGTTATCAAACAGAGTTGCATTACTGCGGGCGCCCCCTTCTGGATTGAGGGTGAATTTCCTGTATTCGTTGTAAGGCCTCAGGCACCGAACCGAGATGCCCGTACTGTGACCGTTCGGTACGAATATGTGTATAGTTGCACCCCTAGTATTTATATATTCTGTGAAAGGTGTAGGACCAAGAAACGTTCGTCCAGTCAAAATGCTCGGTCCGACTATTACGATAGGCTGTCATACCTGCCTGTAAACATATGTATTTGCACACTGCTGCGCACCCTGTTCGCGCAGACAGCATATGTCATCAGCACTCCCCATGTATGTGGACGAGTGTGTCGACGCGTGAGGTGCTTTATTAAACTCAGGGAAAATCCGCCATCTTCTCGTCTCCCGTGCATTATTAGCACCTCACAGTTTTCCTGTCTGAGATGTTTAACATTCCGGGGGGTGAAAACTTTTGAACAGAATGGAGATTCTTATTTTGCCTAAAATATATATATATATATATATATATATATATATATATATTTTTTTTTTTTTTTTCATTTAGTACTGCCCTTCAGAAGCTACAGGAGATACTTACATGTTTCCCAGAAGACAAAATAAGTTACATTTACCTTGATCTTTAAATTCAAAAAGTTTTCACCCCCCGGCTTTTAATGCCTGGTGTTTCTTTCTGGAGTGTTTGAATCTTCTGTAATAGTTGCATATGAGTCCCTCAGTTGTCCTCGGTGTGAAAAGATGAATCTCAAAATCATACAGTCATTGTTGGAAAGGGTTCAAATACACAAAAATGCTGAAAAAACAAAGAATTTGTTGGACCTGAAGGATTTTTCTAAAGAACAGCGGCCAGTTTAACTGTATAGGACAAACAAGGGACTCATGAACAACTATTACTAAACAAAAAACGTACGTAACTTTTGAACAGGGTCATTTTTATATATTCAATTATTATTTTCTCTTGTGGACTATATGTAAACATCTTTTATGTGAAATATCTTATTCAGCTCAGTACTAAATAAAAAATAACATGCATTTTGTATGATCCCTCTTACTTTGGTAAAATAATTAACATTTTGCAGATTCTGCAAGGTGTATGTAAACTTTTGACCTCAACAGTAGCAATACCACAAATATTGTTTAATATGTAGACTTTGGATTTTTTGTTTTTAATAACAATAGTGTTAAACTATAGTACAGGGGTGGCGAACGTCGGTCCTGGAGAGCCGCAGCCCTGTATAGTTTTGCAGTTAACGCTAATTAAATGCACCTGAAAAAGCTACTCAATATCTGAAGGGTTACTAGAAAGCAACAGGCAGGTGAGTTTTAATTAGGGTTGGAGCTGAACTCTGCAGGGCTACAGCTCTCCAGGACCGGAGTTCGCCACCCCTGATATAGTGCTTCGAATGGTATCAGTAAAGTCATACATCAAAGTAATGTGAATTTAATCATTACTTAACAAGAACTACTTGCTCTCTAAACACCTTCCAGATACAAACTGTACTAATACAAGAATGTGTTCCTCAGTGACTAGATATAGCTAGTTAGAGATCTCTCTGCATATAAATGCTGTGATTTTCTGCTTAGATTTGATATAATCAGATGCCACAAACCCACACGCTATGTGGGCTCAGAGGAACTTACTCTCTGTAGTATTTCATCATACAATGACCTGCCAATTTCAGCTCAAACATGTGAATGTTTAATAATAAATGATATGAAAATCTGGAGCTTCTGCTTTTTGTAAATGTGAAAATAACTAACCTGTCAATTTGAGTAAATGTGTCATTCGAGGAAAACATGATATTAAACGAGGTTTATATATTAGCATTTTTGGTCATTTGAATTTCAGTAATTTTTATTAGATACTTTTATTAGATATTTATTTTACAGTGCCCTTGTTGTACATTACATGTACTTAATTTAATGAATTATTACTAAAAGTAAATTATGCATAATTAACCCAAATCTACAAAATCTTGCCGGACAAAAATGGTCAATTGGGAACATTTTTTCCCCTTACATGAAACACCTGATCATGCAGATTCCTATTGGAATGACTCAATTTTGCCTGTGAAATTTCATCGTGCAATGGTAAATGTTATCATGAATTTAGTAAGGGAGATGACATGACATGTAAATTGCTCTCTATGTGACTGAATATTAAATCTGCCTCTCAGTGATCAAGATATCCAACAAACCATCAAAATCTCTTTTCGTGTTTCACTCTAAAAGATCTAGCTCTCTCTCTCTTTTTTCCTCTTTCTTCAGCATTACCTTTCTATTAGCTAATGAGCTCGTTTAGTAAGTGGAATGCTGTCACTGCACCGTTCCTGTGATGTACAGCCCACCGTTACCCCAGCCTATTAGCTAATGGGTCCGGTGGAGGCCTTTAGTGGGTGGACAGGCCAACAGTGCAGGAGTCTCTCACTAAAGAAGGACTGCTTGGATGACTGCTTGAGTGGGCAGGTGGGTGGAAGCATTTAGCCGCAGCATAGACACGCTAACTAACGGCAGAAAGCTTCAGGGTGAGAAACAGAAGCTCGTCATGGTAACAAGATGAGGTGTGGGAAGTGAAATGTAAAGTTGGACAGCTGGAGTCTGCAGTGCCACCTGACAGAGATAAGCTCACATACAAGGTCTGTTTAATAGACCGGAGTTGTTAATGAAGCAGCAGATGTAACAAACCAGCATTTCCTGCATGAAAGGCTTCCCAGTGCCTCAGCTAAGGAATTAATAGATTAAAGGAGAAGTCCACTTTCAGAACAACAATTTACAGAAAATGTGCTCACCCCCTTGTCATCCAAGATGTTCATGTCTTTCTTCGGTCATAAAGAAATTAGGGAAAGATTTTTTTTCCATTTCTCCCGAGTTTGAACTTCCAAAATGCAGTTTAAATGCAGCTTCAAACGATCCCAAATGCGGTTGCAAACGATTCCAGCCGAGGAAGAAGGGTCTTAACTAGCGAAACGATCGGTTATTTTCATAAAAATAATACAATTTATATACTTTTTAATGTCAAACACTCGTCTTGTCTTGCTCTTCCCGACTTCTCTTTTCTTCCAGGTTCATGACAGTTAGGGTATGTTGAAAAACTCCCATCTCATGTTCTCCCTCAACTTCAAAATCGTCCTATATCATTGTTTTAACATTTTTGTTAAGGGTTTTTGATCTTCTTTGCATGTTCACTTTGCAAAGACTGTGTCGGTACTTCTGCAGCGATGTAGGATGATTTTGAAATGATTTTTGAAGTTGAGGGAGAAAATACGGTCAGAGTTTTTCGACATACCCTAACTGTCTTGAACCAGAACACACAGAGTTCAGGGAGAGAAAGACAAGCGTTTGAGGATAAAAAGTATTTAAATTGTATTTTTTTAATGAAAATAACCAATCGTTTCGCTAAGACCCTTCTTCTTCAGCTGGGATCGCTTGAAGCTGCATTTAAACTGCATTTTGGAAGTTCGGGGCACCATAGCAGTCCAATATATGGAGAAAAATGTAGAAATGTTTTCCTCAAAAAACATAATTTCTTTACGACTTAAGAAAGAAAGACATGAACATCTTGGATGACAAGGGGGTGAGTACATTATATGTGAATCTTAGTTTTGGAAGTGGACTTCGCCTTTAAAAAATGTCACCAAGTAAATCGCAAATAACTATGGACGCTTGTTTCTGCCAAGAATTTTAAACATTAAAAGATTTTTTTTTTTTTTCTCAGAATTGCACACAAACTCACAACTGCGAGTTATAAATGTGATAATTGTGAGATATAAACTACAAGTTTACAACATGCAATGCTGAGGAAAAAAAAGTCTGCAAGATGTAAATTTGCAATTTTGAGTCTTTTTTTCTCAGTGGTGAAAAAAGTCTTGCATAAATAACTGCATAGTCTATACCAATAGAATTTGATTTTGATTTGATTTAAAATGATTTTTTTTTTTTATTCTCACCAAGGCTGCATTTATTTAAACAAAAAATATAGTAACTGTAAACTGTAACACTAAAATATTATTACAATTTTACATTAAAGTAACTGTTTTCTGCTTTAATATATTTTAAAATGTTTTTATTCCTGTAATGACTAAGCTGAACAGAATTTAATTAAAATTAGTGAGGTCAAACAATTAATCACATCCGAAATAAAAGTTCTTGTTTACATAATGTGTGTGTACTGTGTATATTTATTATGAATATATAAATACACAAACATACAGTATATATTTTGAAAATATTTACATGTATTTACATGTACATATTTTTATTCATATAATTAATATTATATATAAACATAACATATTTTTCTTAAATATATTCATGCATGTGTCTGTATTTATATACACATAATAAATATACACCGTACACACACATATATTATGTAAACAAATACTTTTATTTTGGATGCTATTGATCATTTGACAGCACTAATTAAAATAGATTTTTTTTTTTGTTTAATGTGTCCTTACTGAATAAAAGTATTCATAAATAAATAAATAAACCTTACTGACCCAAACTCTTGAACACATTAGTATTTGCTTGAAAAAACTGGAAAAAGTTATTATTGTGGCAGACGAGTCAATTATTGTATAGACATCAGTAAATATAATGTTTGTTTCATTAACAAACAGAAATTTATTGTTAATGTGCTGTATGATTCAGACTACCTGATCTAATGGCGAAAACATACCTGTGGGAGCACTAATAACCAATAAGCACATATCACTGCAGTTTCCAACAGAAATGTCTACTAGAGGTGCTAAAACAGCGAGCTTTCACAAATGTTTTTAAACACAGTTATGATTACAGCTCTATATGTTTCGATAATACAAAGATAACAAACCAGCCCATTTTACGAATGAATACCTCTTATAAGCAGATTCTTTAAATGAATATGTCAGCAAGAATTACAGCTTATGCCCCAGCTGAGAAACTGCCATTGAGATGAATAGGACTGAATAGCTCTCTCCAGGTATTACAGACGTCTGCAATGACTAACTATAGCAAGCAGCAAATCATGGTTTTAAGAGTGTGTCTAACTTTATTCTTTCCCCTATCAATTGGCTGCAAACTACCTGAAATTTATTCATGAAGTACAAAATGTATTATTAAGTGTCAAGTGTCTTCACTGCTTTTATTCAGGGTACAAGCTATCAAATGTGGTTTTGCCATATAAACATAATGGCTACTGGCTGTTCAAAAAGATGTTCTGTCCAAACGCCCTGCTTCAATATGAAATATGTCAGCACAGGAAAGAAACTGCACTCGCTAAATCAATTCATACAGTCTGTGAAAAGACAAAACATCTCAGTATAGCTTGAAGATTCAGTCAATCAACAAACCAGAAAAGGTCAGCATCACTGAAGAGAAAGCCTAAGATATTTTTATTAGGCCAAATACTCAAATAAAAGAATTTTTATAGACTTTAGCCCAAGCAGAAGCAGTGTTTAATTTGACACGAATGAAAACAAGACTGTGAGCTACAGAAGTGCAGTCCACTCAATATGTCACACTGTTGTGGATGTGGATGTCAATTATTCAGTTGACAAAACATTGACAAAACAGACATATCGAACTTTCAATCCATCAGAGTATCATTTTGTTTGTGTCAAAAGACTTGACCCTGTTGAAATGCAACCTGAATTTTCATTTTACTTTCCATATTTTTTGTTTTTGTCTTCCAGTCCACTCAATTTTCATTTGATCTTGATTGCAGGTCAACAAAAAAAAAAAAAGGTTGTATTGGTAATCAACATGAATTGCACTAAACTTAAATATAATAAAATAAAATAAAATAAAATATAAAATAGTACATTTAAATTAATAATAATAATAATGAAAAAATCATATGATAAAATGACTAAAAAATTATAAACACAACACTTTTGTTTTGCCATTTTTCAAGATCTAAGACTTTTTCTATGTACACAATAGGCCCATTCTCTCAAATATTGTTCACAAATCTGTCTAAGTCTGTGTTAGTGAGCACTTCTCCTTTGCTGAGATAATCCATCCACCTCACAGGTGTGGCATATCAACCTGCTGATTAGACAGCATGATTATTGCACAGGTCTGTCTTAGGCTGGCCACAATAAAAGGCCACTCTAAAATGTGCAGTTTTATCACACAGCACAATGCCACAGATGTTGCAAGTTTTGACGGAGTGTGCAGTTGGCATGCTGACTGCAGGAATGTCCACCAGAGCTGTTGCCCGTGAATTGAATGTTCATTTCTCTACCATAAGCCGTCTCCAAAGGTGTTTCAGAGAATTTGGCAGTACATCCAATCAGCCTCACAACCGCAGACCACGTGTAACCACACCAGCCCAGGACCTCCACATCCAGCATCTTTACCTCCAAGATCGTCTGAGACCAGCCACCCGGACAGCTGCTGCAACAATCGTTTTGCATAACCAGAGAATTTCTGCACAAATTGTCAGAAACCATCTCAGGGAAGCTCATCTGCATGCTCGTCGTCCTCATCAGGGTCTTGAGCTGACTGCAGTTCTTCGTAACCGTAATTTCGTAACCGTAATTTGAGTGGGCAAATGCTGGCACTTTGGAGAGGTGTTCTCTTCACAGATGGATCCCGGTTTTCACTGTACAGGGCAGATGGCAGACAGCGTGTATGGCGTCGTGTGGGTGAGCGGTTTGCTGATGTCATTGTTGTGGATCAACTGGCCCATGGTGGCGGTGGGGTTATGGTATGGACAACGAACACAGGTGTATTTTATTTATGGCATTTTCAATGCACAGAGATACCGTGAGAGGCCCATTGTTGTGACATTCATCCATGACCATCACCTCATGTTACAGCATAATAATGCACAGCCCCATGTTGCAAGGATCTGTACACAATTCCTTGAAGCTAAAAACATCCCAGTTTTGCATGGCCAGGATACTCACCGGACATGTCACTCATTGAGCATGTTTGGGATGCTCTGGATCGGTGTATACGACAGCGTGTTCCAGTTCCTGCCAATATCCAGCAACTTTGCACAGCCATTGAAGAGGAGTGGACCAACATTCCACAGGCCACAATCAACAACCTGATCAACTCTATGCGTGAGGCAAATGGTGGTCACACCAGATACTGACTGGTTTTCAGACCGCCCCGGACCCTCCCAATACAGTAAAACTGTACATTTTAGAGTGGCCTTTTATTGTGGCCAGCCTAAGGCACACCTGTGCAATAATCATGATGTCTAATCAGCATCTTGATATGCCACACCTACATAGAAAAAGTCTTAGATCTTTGAGTTCAGCTCATGTAAAATGGGGCCGTTTATAATTTTGGTCAGTGTACTAATAAAAATGCAATAGTATATAAATAACACTAAAATAAGACTGGGTGGCAGGACTGTATGTCACATGTGGGTTCATTGTGTCACACACAAGCACACACACACATTCTGGATGGTGTCCAAATCAGGTCAGAGCAGCCACTGCAGCAGTCACCTTGCTTACCCTTGTTGTGGATTACCAGGAAGGAAAGGATTAGCACATTTCCAAAAGTCAGTATTTATCTTGCTTGCCTTGGCTTCTATAGAGCAAGCCAAATCCTTACAACCAATAACACCTCATGCTCAGCGCCTGTCTGCAAAAAACCCAAATGTCCAGGTGTGCCAGATACATACAGGTGTCACAACAAATGTTGCTGGATGAAGCAGAATAGCTGTTGTTTGCCACACTGCAATACGTTTTAAATATGAAAAATGTTAAGTCACCTTGGTTTACCTTGGTTGTGTCATATGACTGGACTGATGAAGCCTGTCGTTTAATCTCTCAGTGTTTCCTAATGCAACCGAATTTTGCCCTGCTATGAAAATTAAGAGACAAAAATGGGCTACAATAGGATCAGACCTTTAAAAATGTAATCCAATGGAGACAGACCACGTGTACAGACTGATCCACCTCCGAAGAAAGGCATTTGGTTGGATTTCTGGGCCATATTTTCCAGCGTTTTCCTGCTGTATAACCCTCATGGCTTTTACAAATATTCAGTTCCACTTGAGGGCAATCTGAAGATGGCAGAGGAAGTTTTTGCAGTCACGCTCTGTGATTTCAAAAGAGGTTCTTATGAATTAGACTCATTTTTCATGTAAAGCAGGCTTTAAAAATAGCATAATGTTTCTATAAATAGTCAAGTCAATGAGATGATTATTGATCGTACAAATTCCAGACATTCCTTGATGATGAACAGCAAAAATACGTTTGCAGAAATATCCCATAACATTTGTTCTGAATATGGTAAGTAGCTACACTTATGGGATTATGTGAATTTACCACATAAGGGGTGTTAAATCAGGTGCAATAGGTGATTGTCTTCAGAAACATTTTTTGTTATGCTGTTTGAAAGTCTCTTCACATCCGATAACAGTCATTAAGTTAAGTGGTGTAAATGTATTTACATGTATTTATATATTCTGTGGAAGTCGTAGGTCCAAGAAATGTTCATCCAATCAAAATGTTTGGTCCAAACATTACGATAGGCTGTCATACCTGTATTCTGTGCACCCTGTTCGCGCAGAAAGCATATGTCATCAGTGCACTCACATACGCTTTGCAGACAGAGCGCAAATGGCAGGCAAACATCAAAAACCTTATCTTTTTTCCTGGTATTTTACTAACTGTACCATAAATTGTTCTCACAGTTAATGGCGTGATGTTGTAACGGCCACTAAAGCATTTACATTAGTTTTGTGGCAAACTGACAACTGTGCAAGTGCATAACATGTGTCTGTACATTCTGGAAAGGTGAAGAGATGACTTGCTCTACTGACATCTGTCTCTCTTTATTTTATTTATTTCCTTTCTGTTTGTGACCTGAGTTGGATGCATGCTTGTGTACACTTTTCCTCACTCAATCCCCATGTATGTGGATGAGTGTGTCAGCACGTGAGGCTTTTTATTAAATTTGGGGAAAATACAGTATCTTCTCGTCTCCTGTGCATTATTAGCACCACACAGTTTTCCTATTCTGGGCTGTTGAACATTTCAACTTGGTGTTACAATGTATTGTAGTAATGTTGTCTCTGGTCATCTAGTCTGTGCGTAGATGCGTTTGGGAGGCGTGGCTTTGGACAGTGATTTGCAGGGAGGTTGGGACGTTTGCTTTCAGTGCTGTCAGGCTAAAGTTAGTATTTTTTTTAGTATCTCCTATTGCACCTTTAATATCTTTCTAATATCTTTGAAGTTACATGTTGCCTATTTTACAAAAGCTTCAAATTAGGTCTATCCAGTTAGTAGTCTGAACTTTCCATTTTTATAACAAATATATTTATATTTTTTACTATTCTATAGTATACTATACTATTTAATGGTTATGATAAAAGAGTTTGGGTAGTAACTACACCACAGATAGCAGCATAATATATATATATATATATATATATACACTACCAGTAAAATGTTTTTGAACAGTACGATTTTTTTATGTTTCTCTTCTGCTTACCAAGCCTGCATATATTTTATCCAAAGTACAGCAAAAACAGTACAATTCTGAAATATTTTTACTTTTTAAAAGTAAAAGGTTTAAAAGGTTTTCTATTTGAATATAGTTTAAAATGTAATTTGCTCCTGTGATTAAGCTACATTTTCAGCATCATTATTCCAGTCACATAATCCTTCAGAAATCATTCTAATATGCTGATTTGACGTTCAAGAAAATTGTATTATTATTATTATTATCAATATTTAAAACAGCTGAGTACATTTTTTTTCAGGATACTTTGATGAATAGAAAGATCCAAAGATCAGCATTTATCTGAAATAAAAAGCTTTTGTAACATTATACACTATACCATTCAAAAGCTTGGAGTCAGTATTATATATATATATTATATACATTTGTATGGATATTAATACCTTTATTTAGCAAGGATGCTATAAATTGATCAAAAGTGATGATAAAGACATTTATAATCTTACAAAAAATTTCTATTTCAGATAAATGCTGTTCTTCTGAACTTTCTATTCATCAAAGATTCCTGAAAAAAAAAAAAAAAACACTCAGCTGTTTTCAACATAACAGTAATAATAGTAATAATATATGTTTTTTTAACAGCAAATCAGAATATTAGAATGATTTCTGAAGGAATCATGTGACTGGAGTAATGATGCTGAAGGTTCAGCTTTAAAATCACAGGAATAAATTACATTTTAAAATATATTAAAATAGACAACAGCTATTTTAAACAGTAAAAAAAATTCTAAATTGTACTTTTTTGCTGTACTTTGGATCAAACAAATGCAGGTTTGATGAGCAGAAGAGACTTCTTTAAAAACATTACAAATCTTACTGTTCAAAAACTTTTGACTGGTAAGGTATAACATGTATATACACTACTCTTGAAATATTTGGACAATTTATAAACTTTTTATTTAGTAAGAAAGCATTAAACTGATGAAACTTGACTTTTTATATTATTACACAACATTTCCATTTCAAATAAGTGCTGTTCTTTTAAACTTTCTATTCATAAGACTACTAAAAACAGGCATGACAGTTTGCACAGAAATAGCAATAAGAAGGAATGTTTCTTAAGCAGCATATTAGAATAATTTCTAAAGATCATGTAAAACCGAAGATGAGTCATGGTTGCTGAAATTAAGCTTTGCATCACAGAAATAAATGACATTTTAAAATATATCAAAATAGAAAACAGCTATTTGAAATTGCAGTACTAATACTTCTTTAATAAATCCAATGCTTTTGCTCTGACTTCTCTCCTTAAGAGTATTTTTTGAAGTGAAGTTGATCTGAAGTTAATGTTCAATATTATTTAATAAAGAAATTGTACTTACAAGTACTATATGTCAGGACCAGATAATTTTTACTTCTTGAAGCTACACTATGCAATTTTTCCTTATTAATGTAACTTTTGAAAAAAGTATGTTGAAGATGATTTACACTCACATGGGATGAAGACTCCAGGCATATCAGTAGCCTAATAAAAGCTGTTTTATTTTACATGGAGTGAGATGCTTAAAGGATTAGTTCACTTCCACAATATAAATTTCCTGATAATTTACTAACCCCCATGTCATTCAAGATATTCATGTCTTTCTTTCTTCAGTCAGAAAGAAATGGTTTTTGAGGAAAATATTCCAGGATTTTCCTCCATATAGTGGACTTCAATGGGGATCAATGGGATGAAGGTCCAAAATGCAGTTTCACTGCAGCTTCAAAGGGCTCTACATGATCCCAGTAAAAGAATAAGGGTCTCATCTAGCAAAACAATTGGTCATTTTCTAAAAAAATAAAAATGTATATACTTTTTAACCACAAATGCTTTGCAATGTGCACCTTTAATAAACAGCAAATTATATTTCACTTCTAAAGAACTTCCCTAGAATAAAACCTAGATTACACCACACTACACAATAGGGTATAGGCAGCTATAAATCCCTTTGGATAAAAGTGTCTGCTAAATGACTAAATATAAATGGTATAGATGAAATGCTATGGTTAAATCACAGAAACCCTTCTTCAATGGATCATGGGTTAACAGGCACAGGAAGGGACGCCTCTCCCGGTCTCAAGGCGCTTATATCCACTCCGACAGACCTCTCACAATCCAAGAGCACTCTACAAAGAGAGGACATTTACACTACCATGTGCTGGTGTGTGTTTGTATGTCAGGCAGTTTGATGTGTGTAGATGTGTCAGATAAGCCGCTTTGGGATAATGAATGAGAGGGTGATTGTAGCATTCACTGGAAGTGCTATAGAAAGGGTGGGGATTCCCTGCCGGAGGGGCGGTCCATTGCTGGGAAGAGGGAAGCCTCGTTGATCGCTGTGGAACCAGTATGAACAGGACGCCTGTCTAACAGCATTAGCGTCACTCTAATGGGCTCAAACACGCATGACTGCATCTTGTCAACATATATGCAGCACGCTTATTATGCCCGAACATAATGTAAGCGTGGGCTCATCCTGACACGCAGACAAATTTACACAATAATAGCACATAAATTTGTATTTTATGAGGTCTACATAAAAATCTGGCTATATTTGTTTTAGGCTTTGCTTGATAGATATCAATATATACATACAGACTATTCAAAGGTTTGGGGTCAGTAAGATTTTGAAATGTTTTTGAAAGAAGACTTTTCTGCTCACAGAGGCTGCATTTATTAGTTTATAATTACAGTAAAAGAGGAATACCATGAAATATTATTACAATTTAAAATAACATTTTTTTTTATTTTAATATACTTTAAAATGTAATTTATTCCTGTGATGCAAAGCTAAATTTTTTGCATCATTATTCCAGTCTTGAGTCATGTGATCCTTCAGAAATCATTCTAATATGCTGATTTGGGGTTTAATAAAGGGAATATTCAGACAACATTTCTTATTATCATTATGATTTTGAGATCCATCTTTTCACACTGAGGACAGCTGAGGGACTCATATGCAACTATTACAGAAGGTTCAAACACTCACTGATGCTCCAGAAGGAAAAATTATGCATTAAGAGCCGGGGTGTGAAAACTTTTGAACAGAATGAAGACGTACATTTTCTTATAATAATACAAAAAAATACAAAAGATACTTAATTTTTTTCCAAGAAGACAAAATAAGTCAAATTTACCCTGATCTTCAAATTCTAAACATTTTCACCCCCTGGCTCTTAATGTCTTGTGTTTCCTTCTGGAGCATCAGTGAGCATTTAAACCTTCTGTCATAGTTGCATATGAGTCCCTCAGTTGTCCTCAGTGTGAAAAGATGGATCTCAAAATCATACAGTCATTGTTGGACAGGGTTCAAATACACAAAAACACTGAAAAACCAAAGAATTTGTGGGACGTGAAGGATTTTTCTGACAAACAGCAGGCAGTTTAACTGTTCAGGACAAACAAGGGGCTCATGAACAACTATCACTAAACAAAACAAAAAATTCAGGTAACAACACAGTATTACGAATGAAGGAGACGTAAACTTTTAAACCAGGTAATTTTTATAAATTAAACTATTATTTTCTCTTGTGCACTATATGTAAACGACTTTGATGTGAAATATCTTATTCAGCTCAGTGCTAATTAAAAAATAACATGCATTTTGGTAAAATAATTAACATTTTGCAGATTCTGCATGGTGTATGTAAACTTTTGACCTCAACTGTATCCTTAATAAGCACTAATAAACAGCCAATATGGTAGTAATATGCATGTAATATTGAGAATTGGTCCTTAAAAGTGTTACCTTTTAACTTTAAATAAAATTTAAATAAACAAACATAAAATATTATTTTTTATGAGCTCAAATACAATACTGACTGGAGTAAGAAATGTGGGCATCACATGCTAGAAAGGAATATATCTGCATTAGTTTTCATGCTAAATAAACAATAAAATCTCTATCTTAAAAACACATCATACTGATTTTACTAAATGAGGCTTCATCCTGGTGATAAAACAAGCGACAGAAGTACCAATATTTCACTGATTATATCCCTACTACATGAGACTCACAACTGTCTGACAGTGTTTCAGTAGGCAGTGATTTCTGTCTCCAGAGGAGGTTTTACTCTAAGCCCACAAAGCAATAGTTCAATCACGTTAGGTGGAGAGCTGCCAGTGCCTTTGACAAAAAGCTAACAAGCCGAGTGTGCCCAGAGGGGCTTATATAGAAGGTATAAAACCCCTACATTTAATCTCAGTGGCAAGTGAAGCTTCACTTTCACCACACACACACACAAGGATCACAGTCTAACCCAAACCCTTGACTGGCATTTGTGCATTGTGCGCACATGATCTGTGCTAAAACTGACAACCCAGACCACAAACACACAGCGCTGCTGCACAGCAGTACGCACATTCAAACAGTCAGACTCATTGATACTATTAGAGTAAGAGCATCAGGAGGCAGTGCAGATTAAGGATTACATTAGAAATGAGTGCATGTGAGTGCACATGGCTTACAGATGGACTCGAGCATGAGAGAGAGAAAGAGAGAGAGAGCTTCCATCTGATTAGATCACGTGGTTTAAACGAGATACAATGTCCACCCTTCCCCCCCTCATGAGCAATCATGTCAGTCAGTCACACACGCTCATACGTGAGCGCTGGCATCGGACCAAACATCACGCAAATGTTGCTGAAGTCACCTAATCCTCATCTTTATAAGGAAAAAAACCCTTTTACGGTATTCAACCTCTGAAACATCTCACACGTAACACAATATTTCTGTTAAACCTTTAAAGGGACATGCACACATAAATGTGCAAGAGAAATCCACATAAAAGATCTTCACTAGTCACATGAAACACAGCAGGTCTTTTTCACTCACTTGCGTCCAGTCTCTATCCACCCCCTATTAATTTTTTGAACACCTGTAGTAAACAAACAGACATCTGAGGGCATATAGCCTCAGGAGCACGACCTGCATACACCTATCTGTGGCACTCATGAACGCTCATGCAGACATTTCTGGGGTAAAAACATGAATCTTCATGTATATTGAATGTGGTTTCACTAAGCTATCATAATGAGCTATTCTGAAATCTTAGTTATGAATGTTTTAAGCCATTTTGTTACAGGAATAGTACAAAATTTAATTCTCTTACATGTCATGCCATTTCAAACTCATATGACTATCTATATCAGGGGTGGCGAACGTCAGTTCTGGAGAGCCGCAGCCCTGCATAGTTTTGCTTCAACCCTAATCAAACGCGCCTGAACAAGCTAATCAAGGTATGAAGGGTTACTAGAAAGCTACAGACAGGTGAGTTTTAATTAGGGTTGGAGCTGAACTCTGCAGGGCTGTGGCTCTCCAGGACCGGAGTTCGCCATCCCTGATCTATATAAATGTTTACAGAACATTCTGGATGCTCTGTGTCTATGCAATAAAAGTGAAAGGCGACTAGACAAAAAGGGCCGATAACAGTCTCATTAAATTGGTCTGCATGCTTTATGTGTTGCATTAAAAGATTTTGTGATATCTTTGCGACTTTTAAAAAGTGTTGCGAAGTAGGGTGGGTGATATGACCAAAATCAATTTATTTATTCATTATTCAACGATAACATCATATGTCAAAATATATTAAACTGCTGTTACTGTAGTATTCTGACACACATCGGATTTCTTTCCCAACTGTTTACATTCAACTGACAGAACCGACTATGTTTACATAAATATTTGCCAAAATTGGCACTTTGACAGAATTTTTGTAACTTTGAACACTCAAGTACAAATGGGAGCTGATTTTGATAATGCATGCTCTCTAAGGGCTTGTTTACACCTGGTCATTTCATGCATTTTCTCTGTTTGGATAGCTATCTGATTATGAAAAGGCCAGTTGTAAATGCCCTCCGAAATGATTTTTTAAATCAAATCGCTCAAACCACTTCAGGAGGTGGTCTGGGATGCATTCCAGGTGAAACTGGTGTGTAAATGCATTTGGTTTTTGAAACCACATATATGACTCTGGACCACAAAACCAGTCATAAGGGTCCATTTTTTAAAAACTGAGATTTATACATCATCTAAAAGCTGAAGCTTTTAATTGATGGATGGATTGTTAGGATAGGACAATATTTGGCCAAGATACTAGATTCCAGATTTGAAAATCTGGAATCTTAGGGTGCAAAAGAAACAAAATATTAAAATTGCATTTAAAGTTGTCCAAATGAAGTATTTAGCTATGCATATTACTAATCAAAAATTAAGTTTTGATATATTTACAGTAGGAAATTTACAACACATCTTCATGGAACATGATCTTTACTTAATATCCTAATGATTTTTGGCATAACAGAAAAATCAGTAACTTTGACCCATACAATGAATTGTTGGGTATTTCTACAAATATACCTGTACTACTTACAACTGGTTTTGTGGTCCAGGGTCACATATGTAAATTTTACTCCTTCCAAAATGTTAAAATAATAAACAAGTCAGAGCGTGTTATAAGCTAAATGATGTGTTATAATTAGGAGTGGAATGGTTCAACTTACTCACGGTTCGGTTTGTATCATGGTTTTAGAGTCACGGTTTTCGGTACGGTTCGGTATGTGCTATGTTTAGGGGAAAACTACAATGTCAAATAAAAATAAAGAAAATAAGAATAATCTATCTAACTACAAACAACAGCACAAATGTTTTTTAGGTAGGTCTAACATTAGTTTTTAGGTACAGAAATTGAATAAAGTAATCAAATGTAAAATAGCATTGCATATTTTACTGTATAAATTAAAGATGAATCTTTATTAAAGTTACAAAAGCTTGTTGTTGCTGTATAATTAATATTAAGAAAATGCTGTCACTTTAAGAGAATGCACTGATCCAGTGCACTAATGCAGTATGTTTAGCTGGCTGGCTATGTCTGCTATAGGACACTTACCAAGACGGGTATTTTGACATAATTTTTGTGTGAATTTTTCCATTTAAACACAATACTTCAGAGCAGAGCCACCGCCAGGGCACTTCCATTGGGGGTGCATTTAAATTTGTAGGGAGAGGCACAAATCATGTTTTGGGTGGGAAGCATGCAATCTGTGATTGTGTGCAGCTGCTGATGCCTGCAAAAGTGTGCAACTGCTTTTTTACGTGTGCGGTTTCACTTTTGCTTTCGAAATCGATCACGTTCAGCAAGGAGAGGATGAAGGAGGTGGGAGAGTAACTCGTTTGGGGAGGCATGGCCCCCAATGCCCCCACTTGGTCCTGGCCCTGCTTCAGAGAGAGCTTAACATTTATATGCTTTCTGAGGTGTGTTTTTGCACACTTCGGATGAGTGCGCACCCAAATCTTCCCATTGCTTGCGCAAGCTTGCGTCCTCTGGCTTTTAAATGTTTAAATTAGCAACATTTTAGAGAAATTAAGATGGAAAAAATGTTACTTTCAAACCAAGCAACTTTCTGTTGGTTAACCAGACAAATTCAAGTGACCATCCCACTGTTAAGTCTTTGTGGGGATGATTTAAATGAATGATTTCACCTGTAGAAAAATGGTAAATGCAATCTCATGTAAGATTTTAAAGTCTTCATGAAATCAAAATTGACTTTATTTGCTTTGTTAGCACATGTTGCTAGTCTTACAGGTGAACAATTTTTCCATGCAAGCAAAAAAAAAAGTTTGTCTTGGTAATCTTTAATCAAAATCTTAAAGAGCAGGTCATATGGGTTTTCGAAAAATATCTCTTTTGCAGTTTGTAACATAGCTATCCTTCAATGTAAACAGTCTGCAAAGTTGTTACTTAAAACAATGCATGATAAATAAAGATATTGCCTCTCAAAAGGAGTCGATACTGAATCACCTTAACGAGTCATATTTTCGAATCTTTTGCCTGTACCGATCTACGTCACTCTGTAACATATTAGCATAATCCCCACCTGCCCAGAAAATATGAACAGTCTGACCTGCCCACAAACACCTCTGCTCGTTAGTGTGTTTACATCATGTCAAGAAAACGCTGTGTTTTGCACTGTGAAAGCAAGTTTGTTTTGTTTTTATTGCTGAAAGATGATGACGTGAAGAATCAGTGGTTAAAATTCATTTTTTCCACAATACCACAGCAGTACAATTCAAACCTTTTGTTGTGTTTTCATCATCATTTTACAGAGGACTGCTTCTCTGATCTTGGTGAGTTCAACGCCGGATTCTGTAAATGCTTGTCCATGAAAGATAAGTTCGTACCTTCTTTGTTTCGACCAACAAACGTCTCCAAACCTCAATCTGTAAGTGAATTGATACGTTATGTGTACATTTTCAAGTGAGTGCTCAAAATATCAAGTTTTTTGTGCTAATATGTGATGTATACCTAGTGCAGCTTTAGGTTTCCAGGTAAACCACGATATTACTGTCTTACTGAAATATTTCTGATAATTCGCTGTGAACCCACTGTTTCCTAAGCATGAGTCGATTAATGTAGAGTGTCGTTGTTCTAAATCAGGGGTGCTCAACCCTGGTCCTGGAGATCGACCTTCCTGCAGAGTTTAGTTCCAACCCTGACCAAACACACCTGAACCAGCTAATTAGGATCTCAAGGAGCACTTGATAATTACAGACAGGTGTGTTTGATCAGGGTTGGAACTAAACTCTGCAGGAAAGTTGATCTCCAGGAACAGGGTTGGGCACCCCTGTTCTAAATACTTTATCTAATAATAAATATTGTAGACATATTTTGGTTTACAAACTCTATTGTTTCATCATTTAGTCACGTTAGCACTTAGCTAACATATCCACTGTTATTGTTTTGTGAACTTGCTAAAATACTCCTCTCTGTACCAAATCACAACAGACTTGGCCAGCTGACCAATCAGAGCAGATCAGGCTTATGGAAGGGAGGGGTTTGCTCTGAACTTGCTTAGAATAAACCGTTTTAAAATTATTGACAAATGACTCTAATATTAAATGTATATTCTGAGAAAATTACAATGTTTTCTGACCTTAGATGCAATTAAACCTGTCGTAGAGGACTCCAATACAACATTACAGGAGAACTCCACATGTCTTTCTGTCTTCAGTCGTGAAGAAATTATGGTTTTTGAGGAAAACATTTCAGGATTTTTCTCCTTATGATGGACTTCATTGGTGCCCTGAATTTGAACTTCCAAAATGTGGTTTAAATCCAGCTTCAAAGGGCTCTAAATGATCCCAGCTGAGGAAGAAGGGTCTTATCTAGCGAAACGATCTGTCATTTTTTTCGGAAAATATTTTTTTTAATACTTTTTAAGCACAAAAGCTTGTGTAGCACAGGCTCTGGGATGCGCGTTCATGACGCTACATACTATTGAATCACGTCGAAAGGTCATGTGGAACTACAGACCCAGTGTTTACAAAGCGAACGTGCAAAGACTAAGAAAGTGCAAGTAAGTTTGTAAACGCTGTTTACAAACAAAAAGGTACAAGGATGTCAAGTTGTAGGAGAAAATAAGATTTTCACCATACTCAGTACACAGACTATGAACTTAGACGTGATTCATAGTAGTGATGGGAAGTTCGGATTATTTTACCTCGGACCTTCGAGTCTCTTTCAGCAAAATGAACGAATCTTTTTTCGAGTCAATTCGTTTATTTTAGCAAAATATAATTAAAATGTTACGTGTTACTTCTCTAACACATCTACTGCTTACACAAATGTTGATCACACTACAAACAAGACAAAATTATAATGCTATAAGAAACAGAAAAGATTAATTCATTGTCAATGGGTCTTTAGTCTATTAGCTCACCTCACCTCTTATCTGACAAGTTTTCGGGTTTGAGTCGTTCGTTTATCACGTGACAGCCCCATAAGATGAACGAAGGACTCGAAAAACCCGAAGACTTGAAACAGGTGAAATAATTCCTGTACAGAACCTAATAGGATGTTGCGCATGTGCGACTGAACGAATCACTCCCTGAGACGACTCGTTCTTCCCGAGTCACATTAAAGATTCGTTCAAAATGAAAGAACTGTGCAGGAACGACCCATCACTAATTCGTAGAATCGTGGACGCGCATCCCAGAGCCTGTGCTACACAAGCTTTTGTGCTTAAAAAGTATACACATTTTTATTTTCCGAAAAAAAATTACAGATCGTTTCGCTAGATAAGACCCTTTTTCCTCAGCTTTGAAGCTGCATTTAAACTACATTTTGGAAGTTCAGAATCGGGGCACCAATGAAGTCCATTATATAGAGAAAAAAAACCTAAATTGTTTTCCTCAAAAACCACAATTTCTTTACGACTGAAGATAGAAAGAGATGAACATCTTGGATGACAAGGGGGTGAGTACATTATTTGTAAATTGTTGTTCTGGAAGTGGACTTCTCCTTAACATTCAATATTCAGTTTCATTTGGAAATACATTACTGTACTAAAATGAAGTCAGAAGCAAATTTCTGTTCACATTGACTTGACTAACATCAAGCATGTCTCTTGTCTCTTTAGTGTTCCAACAAGTCAATAACTGTAAGCAGTCCTGAACTACAAGAATATAATTTCTTAATGCAATACACAATGTAGTCAATACACACTTCATATCATCACCACAATATATATTTTGTAATACTTCTCAGCCCTTCTCAGTAATTTTTAATCTGTTCCTTTAAATGTTTAAATGTGTCTAAATTTGGAGATATGCTTATTTCTTCCCAAAGTTCAATATTTTATGCCTTATTTTGGCACTTACCTGAGGGACTGTTGTCACGTAACGTTTACAAAGAATGGGGACATATATCAGCAGTTACTGACATAGCACAGCATGACCACACAGCTTGCTTAATAGAGTTGATTCAGACCAACTCACAGTACGATATAAACAGCATCACGTCTGTTAGGTATGACAGGGTCTCTCATTCTCTCTCTCTCTCTCTCACACACAGACACACACACACACACACAAGCTGCTGTTCAACATCTGTAGCTCAGCTCTGGGCTCCATCCTCCACCTCCCACTGAGCTTTCTACTCAAGGGCAAATAACAGAGGATACAAACCAACTCCACCATCAACTGCCATGTCAACAACAGCTCAGAGCAGCTAATATCTGTAAATATCTGTGTTTGATCTGTATTAAACAAAGTATATTTCTATACAGAAACTGAGGTGTTTTTAGTACCTTAAATCAGACATTGTGTGTCTGGAGGAAACAGGATTCACATTTAATTCTCATTTTCATTATAATATATACATCATTATAGAGTATCCTAACTAGTATCACATGTTTGTTTTTTTGTTTTGTTTTTTATTCAAATCTTTATTAAAGTCAGTACATCAATGTATAAATACTTCACAGTATAATTCATAAACCAATTAAATAATATTTTATTAAAAATATTGAAGATTTAATTTTTTACACCCACTTAAAACTCAAAAGTAAAACATTAGGATGCATCATGGTCGTAAAAATTTGAGAATGTGCTTGTCATGTAAATAATGCAAGAATTACAAAAATCTTTTTTTTTATGCATGACATAGTTTATTTTTTCTTCTGATTTTGGTGATGAAATATAACCAGAACATGTACTCATACAGGATTCTTGCTATTAAGAAAGGTTTTTTATATTTCTGGATCACCTTTTTGGATTGTCATAGCAATTCACTTTTCCACCTTATTAAGTACTGGCATTATAGAAATTACAGAGTTATTGCTGCTTTTAGCAATAACTGTAAAATGTTAACTCATCTTTTATATTCTCTCTCTATCCATCTGTCTTGTATTAAATGTACGAATAATCAATTTCCGCTGTATTGTCCTCTTCGCATATCGCTTATGACTTTATGTATTTAGATACCTGTGCTGATCACTTAATAATAGGGCACTGCTGGCATATGGACGCATCTGATATGCATGAATAGCATATAATGGCCCTCCCAGAAAGTCAAGCATTGGGTCACATTCTGATACTGAAGTAACCAGAGATGGATGGGTCCCTATGAGACATCTGACACACAAATGCACACCAGGGTAACACTGGGGGGTAGTAAATGTATGTACCTAGGCACAAATTTCATGTTTGAACCAAGACTGGAAACACTGTAATGTGCTCATAATTTTTCATAATTATGCTACATACAAATATTGGTATGTACTCATACAGGATGTGTTCACCAAACCATTCACACAGTTGCACAAATGCAAGGTAACCAAGGTCAGTTTCTCTGTCACCTAATTAATAATAGAGAATTGAGGCAGATGACCGGCGGCGAGGCAGAACACCACCCCCTCCAGCTCTCACTAAAACACCACACACGTACAACACATACAGACAGACACACCCACAAACACAGACACACACGCACGCACACACATATACCTACTCCTGTAGGATGCCATAACCTTGATGATCATGTGACTGAATTATAATGCCTTCACCGTCAGCACCTTCACATGCATATGAATACAGCTATCTTTAAATACCTGAATTACTATTAAGGTTAAACACAGAAAACCTTGGATGATTGTCAAATGTACTTTAAAGGACATGCACCTAAATCATGACCTCAGATAGAGGTCATTTCATGACAATTAATGTTAAGGCTATTGAAAAATATTCTATTAGCTAATAAATTAAAACTACAAAGCTAGTTTGAAATGTCTGCAGTTAGATTTGGGGTTAACACTTTGTGTCAATATATATTTCAAGATAAAATAAAACTGTGAGAATTATTCTTTGACAAACCACTTACACTGAAAAACTCTTAGTAATATTGAATTTATTTAGGCTACCTTTTATTTATCATTGGGCTTGAATGGTCAAATACATAAAATGTAAGTGCATGTCTTGGTGAATATTCATGTAAACACAGTCATGTTAAGTGAACATAAACAGTTTGGAAAGAAATCAGGCATGTGTCTACATGTAGGATCCATGCATTAAGTCTTAAAGTGACCGCAGTCCAATATATCTTGACATATAGGGCCTGTTTTACTAAACAGGACAAATTAGCACAAGAGCTCAATTCCAAAACAGCACAGATGGGAGGAAAATTTTCTGTGGGTGATTTACTAATAATGCACAAATTGAAGAAGACAGTCGAAACATCTCAACTAACACAATATCCTAAGCGCAGCGCAAATTAGCGTAAATGTTAATAAAGTACGTTGAAAAGAACCGGAGGCCAAAAAAATGAAGATTTGCTAGATGTTTTGATAGACCTGGTATTGCGTGACTCCTAGTTGAGGGTTCCAAGTCGTCTTTTATTTCCTGACATAAAATTGGCCTGACAAACAATATGTTCGAAACATGTTCTTCTAGCATTCCAATAAGTTAATTCATATGGAAAAAATCCTCTCCCTTCTACCACAAGCTCTCTCTTCTCTGCGGTGCCTCCTCCTAGCAACAGTACTTGCAGACATTTCAAGCGCAAAATAGTTTAAGACATGCTTTTTTGGGCGTTAAATAATGACGCAAATGCCAGTAATTTGCGTTAGTAAAATGCGTTGCATGATTCACTTGAATACTCTCATCCCATAGATTTTATGCTCCTACAAATGCATATTCAGTAAGGTCAGGTGCAAAATTAACTGAGTCCACGCCTTTTCAGCGCTAATTCATCACTGTGCGTCTTCAGTAAAACCTGACAGTACAATTTTAAAGCCAAAAAACGATTTGCGCTGGTGCAACCTGTTAATAAATCTAGCCCATAATGCTACTGTGAAATAAAATTACTCAGTATTGGTTACATCACCCACCCCTACTATGCTACTCTTTTGTTTTTTTTTTTGCTCTTTTTGCTACTCTACTCAGAAAATGAGTTAATTTAGTCAAATTATATTTACAGTAACAAATTATAGTTACCGTTATCAAATTTACAGTAATTAAATTATATTAAATAAATAGTAATTTCAAATTAACAGTTCTGTTGTTCTGAACAAACAACATATTCCAATGGCAATTTGTACGTTTTGGTAAAGCAGTTGCTAATTCATATAAATTTGTGCATTTTTATGCAATCTGTGGCATGATGATTAGGTTTACGTTAGTGAGGTGAGGTTAGTGGTGCTTGCTTTTCAACATAAAAACATAGTACATTTTAGTATGATGTGAATTCACCCGAAATCCACACCTAATAAAAAAGTTATGAAGTACAGAGTAAAACCCGGCTGGAAAATCACATATGAGTGGAGCGGAGTGACAAAGCTGTAACTGTTCTGCAATCGCTCCTAAAGATCCACTCCGGGTTTTCCATTTCGCATTCCCTGCACACTAGTGAAAGAAATCCGCTTTGAAATCCACACAAAAAACAGGAATGACTCCAGTGCTGTTATACTAAATATCATCACTCTTAGAACCGTGGTTCAATCCTACTTCAGGTAGTGTGTTCACACACTCTAATGTAAAACCCGTTCAGGACTGTGCTTAACCAATGTATATGTTTAAGGAAAAATTCAACAGTATATTAGTAAATAGGCCTTTTGAGTTCATTTCATTTAGGGGGTTAAGGAGTCCACCTATAGTCAATAGTAGCGATGAATGAAGCACGGCTCACAGAGAAGTCACTTTCAAACCCAACAGATTTTCCCGTTTGCGTGGATTCCTATTGAAATGACTGATTTCCACGGCGACGGTAACGTTAAATGTGATAGCACCTTTCAGGGTTGGGGTCAATTCAGGAATGAACTCAACAATTCCAATTCAAAGAAGGAAATGGAATTGGAATTGGAATTCAACAACAATTACAGAAAACAGAGTTGGAATTAAATTGGAATTACAGGAAGTGGAATTCAATTCAGGGAAATTCCACTGAATTCCGTTTATTGCTGTTTCTGAGCATTTATTTGTGATTGCATTTAGAGACATACATTTGAACTTTATTTATGATGCTTTACAAATACCAAGTAATGTATGAAATAGAGTTGATCAAATACAAGTAAATAAAAATGAGAACTGTACATTATGAATTAATAGTTGAATGACAGTGGTGATAAGTTTCATGGATGTACTATACATTCAATGTATGATTACCACATAATATATGTCTCAACTCACACAAAAAAAGAGTCATGCTCATTCATGTATTTCATTCACTTTTTATTGCATCGAATTATCATAATTTCCTGAAATTTGGCATCGCTAAGATTGCATCTCTCAGGCCTAAATATCTCAAGTGGAATTTAGTGGAATTTCAATTCTGTTTCCTGACATTCCAATTCAATTCCAATTCCATTTCCTGTCAGCTGCATGCAATTCCAATTCCATTCCAGGAAGTGAATTGGAATTTACCATTCATTCTCAATTCAATTCATGAATGGCCCCAACCCTGGCACCTTTAAAAACAGCCTAACACTTTGCGATTTATGGTTGATTTGCAAGTGGTTGTTTACAAGAGACGCGTTTTGCGTTAAAAAAAACATCCAGGCAGAGATGCTAGAGAAAGCAGATGTCTACAGACGCGTTTTTCAAAGTTGAACTACTTTTAACTCGCCACAAAACAGCAAGACGCGACGCTTACGTCCGCCTGACGCATATGCACATGAGAAAAACAGCGTTGACAGATTGCAAGAATGCGTCCTGTTCCTTAAGTTGCTCCGCTGAGGCGCTGTCCAGCACACCAGCCTCGTGAAGGTGATCGAGCGATCGCTTAGCGTGACGGAGATCACCTTCAGCAGCCTTGCGTGCTGGACAGCGCCTCAGCGGAGCAACTTCCACCTCCGTCTCTCTCCACTTTCTCAATCTTGCAATTAAATATACAGCAGCGTCTTATATAAGTAACGTTAGCCCGGCACTGGCTTGAATGCATTAGCACCATTGAGTTCACTACTCCTAAGTTGGCGTGCATTTGTCTAAAAAGATAAATGTATGGATTTCCGTCAAACATCCACGTGAATGTGCCTACCTGATTATGTCATCGTTATGTCCCAAATAAAATTTCTGCTTGTGTTCCCGTGTGTTGTACACAACTCCGACGCCGGCGACAAAGTACACGATCTCCTTGGCGGCCGTGTAGTACAGGTTGTTGCGGCACTGGTGTCCCCGGTAGCCGTAAACCCACTCGAGTCGTAGATGACAGTTCGGAGCTGTTCTGTCAGCCATGTTCGGACGTGTTTTGCTTCGAAGCGAACGGCTGGTGCTTCTTCATTCACCGACGCGACTAGCCGTCACATTCAGTCCCGTTTATCCGCTCAGTCCGCTGTCAGCGCCGCTTCGTCCGGCCAAAGACAAACGGATCGACGACATCTTTCAATTCAAGTGAAGTGCACAACTTTAGGCGGTTTGCATAATGTTAGGGCAAATGCTTTGTTTTGTCCAGACGCTGTAATTCGGCTCGGAGTCTGGCTTGTACTACTTGTGACATGTGCGAGGCATGCAGCTACTCTCTCTACTTCTGATCGGACGGGTGGCTTTGCTCTAGTGACATGTCAAAACCTGAGAACATGGATTTTTCGCATTAGTTAACTGGGACCGGCCAATCATAAGCGCCGATAGTGATGGACAGAAATTCTGGCCAATTAGGTAGCGAGGATGAGTTGAATGAAATTGTATGGACCAATGGCGAGCAGGAGGAGGAAGGCGTAAGATGTCTAAGCTGTGTATGGCCTGCTCATTTAGCGCAAATGGCAGTTTAATAGCTTTTGTCGTAGGCCTACTACAGTGCACTAGTTTAACTCTGTGAGGGCTGAACTGTTACTGACCTTTATAAAAGTAGCTTACAAACACGCTTCAGTTGAAAACAGAAAACGGAACTTCGTAATAATCTACTTTGTTTAATAGAGGTAAATAAATAAAGTCTTATCATTTTTCAAGTTTTCGCACATCAGTGTTATTTTAGCATCATACATATTTTGAATATTTTTTTCTTTTCATAATGTTTGGTCATTTTGTTTTGTCATTTTTATTAATTGTTTAGATATAAATGTTTAAATTATTTTTTTTAAATGAATCCAATGGCTATATAATTTCTAGTTTTAGTGTTTTTAAGTTTGTCATTTTAGTTTATGTCTCTCTCTATAGTAATTTTAGTACGTTATTTTATTGATGTATTGAGGTTTATATATATAAACACATAAACAAGGGAAAAAACAGTGCGACACTGTCATTTATTGTCTTATTAATAATGCATCACTGTAAAAGGTCTTTTGTAAATTAAAGAAAACAAAAGGATGTCACTTTCTGCCATTTGAGATTCCTGTCACAAAACTGAACTGAAACTCGTATATATAGGAATATATATAATATATGAAACTCAGCATATATAGGCTATTTTACGTGTCGCACTGTTTTTTCCCTTGTTTATGTGTTAATCAAATATATTTCAAGTATTTATTCCTTGTATGTATATATGTACCGCAGATTATGTATATATATAACATTATAATTTGATATAATATTTAGTATTTTCACATCTAGGTGGAAAAAAAATGTAATTTGTATTACTGTCTGTTCAAAATAAATGAAAAAAACTTAGCATAGCAAGCATAGTAGATTTGGTGCTTTTTTCCCATTGTACCGAAATCAAATATATATGTATATATTTTCATGATTTTTTATGACCATGTTCTCAATGTTAATTATTTTACCAAAACAAGAGGGGTCATACAAAATACATGTTCATTTTTATTTAGTACTGACCTGAATAGGATATTTCACATAAAAGATGTATACCTATAGTCCAAAATAATACATACGAAATTTATAAAAATGATCCCGTTTAAAAGTTTACATACACTTGATTCTTAATACTGTGTTGTTACCTGAATGATCCACAGTTGTGTTTTTCTGTTTAGTGATAGGTGTTCATAAGTGCCTTGTTTGTCCTGAACAATTAAACTGCCTGCTGTTCTTCAGAAAAATCCTTCAGGTCCCACAAATTCTTTGGTTTTCAACATTTTTGTGTATCTGAACCCTTTCCAACAATGATTGTATGATTTTGAGATCCATCTTTTCCCACTAAAGAACAAACGAGGGACTCATATGGAGCTATTACAGAAGGTTTAAACACTCACTGATGCTCCAGAAGGAAAAACAATGCATTAAGATCAGGGGGGCGAAAACTTTTTAATTTAAAAATCAGGGTAAATTTAACTTATTTTGTCTTCTGGGAAACATGTAAGTATCTTCTGTAGCTTCTGAAGGGCAGTACTAAATTAAATAATATGATATTTAGGCAAAATAAGAAAAATTTACACATCTCCATTCTTTTCAAAAGTTTACACCCCCTGGCTCTTAATGCATTTTTCCTTCTGGAGCATCAGTGAGCATTTGAACTGTCTGTAATAGTTGCATATGAGACCTTCCAGTTGTTCTCAGCATAAGATGGATCTCAAAATCATAGTCATTGTTGGAAAGGGTTCAAATGAACAAAAATGCTGGAAAACCAAAGAATTTGTGGGACCTGAAGGATTTTTCTGAAGAACAGCAGGCAGTTTAACTGTTCAGGACAAACAAGTGACTCATAAACAACTATCACTAAACAAAAAAACAGCTGTGGATTATTTAGGTAACAACATAGTATTCATAATTATTTTATAAACTCAATTATTATTTTTATGTGAAATATCTTATTTAGGTCAGTACTAAATAAAAAATGACAAGCATTTTGTATGATCCCTCTTATTTTGGCAAAACAATTAACATTTTGCAGATTCTGCAAGGTGTGTGTAAACTTTTGACCTCAACTGTAGTTTTACTGTTTTTGTTTTCTCTCCAGACACATTTTTCAAGTTAAACTACATTTAAACAGCAAGACTCGACATCCACTTTACGCATCAAAGAAAGTAATTCTAATAGGTCTGCAGTAACATGAAGGTGACTAAATGTGCTTGTAACTTAATAATAGGGAACTTCTGGCATGGACGCATCTGATATGCATGAATAGTGTATAATGGCCCTTTCAAAAAGTCAAACACTGGGTCACATTCTGATACTGATGTAACCAGAGATGTTAACCCATGATTAACCCATGAGCCTTACATGAAACCTGACACCAATTAAAAAATGATAGAGACAGAAAATTTAGTAGGTGAGGAGTTTTTCTATTTGATAGCACAATGAAGGCAAAAGTACAGAGACAAAAGGTAAAGCTGAAGGCTGTTGAAGACTGTCATTCTCTCAACAGACACACACTTGGAGCATTTTTTAGGATGTACAAAATGCAGACTTAAATCTGAACACACCCTATTAATCATATTTTCAACGCTCTTGATATAAATACCCATGGCGAGCAAGAGGCTACACGTCCAATTAAATAAAAAACAGCTAACTGTTGTTGAAATGGCATCAAAATGATAATGACCATTTAATTTGTAAGTCATTATAGAAAAGGATATTAAACACAGTTATACCTATGAAAATATTCATCTTAAAAATGGACCCAATCAGAACAAGAAAAGCATTAACGTAAGGTGCTAAGGGCCGCTGGAGTGGCACTAAATGTTCACTTCGTATAAACTGAACAGAATGGGAGCAGATGCTGACGACAGCAGTCCATTTGCACCGCTCTTGTTTACCACATTAAGACATTGTTTGTCAAATATCTCCACACATTCATTCCTCTCACAGTGAACAAAAACAAGCTGTTTTCTGTTGGTCTTCAAACGTGTAGGAGTGATCCAAGTCACTTTATGGGCACTAAGTGGGCGAAATTTCTTTTTTAAACCTGAATACAAATAAGATGATCATTTTTGTAATTGTACAAAAAACTGTGGGACAGTATATGCAAACAAGTTTTCTTCCTGCAAGTCACTTTTTGGCTTTATTACACTGTATAAATTACTGCTAAATTTCTCAGACGGTTTTAATAACATTGATGTTAGAGCTAAGTACATTTTTAAATTAATTAGTGCTTAAACTGCCTCATGGCAGTTAACAAAACCGATTGATTTAAATCAAACGCTAACTATATGATGTATAAAACAAACACTTTGTATTCATTAGTGATTTTCAAACAAGTTATCAATTATTGTATTTATAATGAAGAATATGTAAAATTATACAAATCTGTTAACTTTCCTTTTAACTGAGGAATGGTAAGTTCTTCTTTGCAATTAGAACACGACAAAATACTCCCGACATATACATTAACATCCATCTTACGCAGTTTGTTCAAATATTTCAAGGGTCTGTACTAATCTGAAGCATATGACTTTCAAAACTGGATCATATACAAAACTTTTAAAGGACCGTCTGCTAAAAAACAACACACTCATACAGGGAATGTCAGAATATCCTCTTGCAACCGTCCAACCAAACTCAACATTGACAAAAGAAAATGAAATTAAGAACAACAGTAGAACTTTAGCCTCTTCGGAGTCGACTTTCACAAAACTATCAAAACATTAATGATCGTTGACAGTTCACCTGGAACATTGTTTGGTTTTCTCCCGACTTCATAAAACACCGTATGATATGATGCGTTGAAATGCACATGAAAAATGTCAGGTGTCACTATGTTTATGAAAGGATAATGAAAGTCTTCTGGAGCATTATGAAAAGATTACGGAGTGTCACAAGATCAAACACAGTGGCACACGGCCTACGAGATCTGCTTCGTTCGGCTTACGGAGCAGATTTGTAGACGCTGCACAACGATATACACTGTGGATCATCACAATATAGGATTGCCACTAAATACAGAGCACAAAGACATTTTAGGTGTCCCGTTTGTTAGATTACTGGGTGCGTTTGTGTTCAGTGTCATTTAAAACACTGACATCCGTTAGTCTTTTCCATTAGCAACAAAAACACTTCAGAAACTTTTCTCAGGCTTAAATATCCAACATGCCTAGTGTGTTTACATCCACAAATTTTTCACTGTGATTCAAATTAAAACTGATTTAAAAAAAAAAAATGTTGATTTCCCAACAATTCACGTTACAGTACTGAGTTGTTAGACTGAAGAGAAAGCAAATTTAAAAAAAAAATAAAACATACAAAGGCGTAGGAGATCGAATCCAATGCCCATTATCAACATCATTATGATTATTCCCAATATAGTTTATTTTGGATTACAGATATATTATCAGTATAATAGTTATTATTGTTATTGTATATTATTCAGTTTGTCTTCACAATTTGTTCAGGAAAGGATGGCGGGACAGGACGGGACGGGGGAGGCAGGGGGGAGACGGCAGTCATTGTGACGAGGCTTTAGTGGCTATCGTGGACACGCAGTGCTGTTGGAAGTTGGGGGACATGGCCGTGTTGCAGCCCAGTCTCTGACGCGGGCCTTTCAGACCACCGTCGCCCTCTACGATCCAGGGGCTGCTGTCCGACTCTTTGCCGAGCATGCCGCAGCACTCCTGGGACGGGGCGCAGTTGCGCTCTCCTGCGCCTAAAGCGGGCAGCTGGCCGGGAGGCGGCGGGGCCGAGGTGTCACTGGAGGAGTGGTCTTGGAGGACGCTGATGATGTGGTTGAGGAGATCACTAAAGAACTCTGGGACACCCTCATATCCTGAGAAGAGTAAAAACAGGTTGCAATGAATAATATCTGGGGTCATGAAGATGTTTCTTTTTCATGTTTCGCACAGAAGCACACGTGATATGTTTTTTCATGTGTGTGAGACGGAGCAGCTGTTTATGTGAAGCGAGAGTTTATTGCAGGGGTCACAAACAACTTCGTCCTGGAGGGCCAGTGTCCTGCAGAGTTTAGCTCCAACCCTAATCAAACACTCCTGAACCAGCTAAGTTGTAGCTAAACTCTGCAGGAGAGCCATATCATGTTTTTCTGGAGTCATAGAATTTGATAACATAACTAATTATAGTTTATGGTTAAGGATTCTTGTCACATGACAACAAAGTAGCCTTTTACATTTAAGTTATTTTAGTTATACCACATTTGGCAGTATAATATATTAATATTAAAAAAAAAAAAAAAAAAAAAAAAAAAAAAACACATAAAACAAAAAACAAAAAAATAAACAGCTAAAGTTGGAGCTAAACTCTATAGGACACCTAGAGTATCAAAATAAGAGGGATCATACAAAATGCATGTTGTTTTTCATTTGGTACCAATTTGAATAAGATATTTAACATAAAAGATGTTTACATACAGTCCACAAAAGAAAAATAATACTTGAATTCATAAAAACGACCCTGTTCAAAAGTTTACATACACTTGATTCGTAATACTGTGTTGTTACCTGAATACTGAATTGTCTGAAACTGCACAGACTTCCATGTAAATCAATTTTCAACCAATTCAAAACTCACTTTCGGACATGTCCTGACAGTCACTCCAACTCGTACTGTCCTTTTTCTTAATATTGTTAGTTCATGTTATCAAAATCTGACTCCAGGAAAACATGATATGGCTCTCAAAAACTAGTTTATTTTAAAAAATACGTTGAAAATAAAGATTAAAAATAAATACATTCACATGTATTCTAAATGTAGAGAAAATATGCCAAATCTTTTACTTCAAGCAAAACATTGAAAATGTTATGAAACTTTATGTTATGAACCACCCAAACACGAAGTTTATTCGAATTACTAGATTATAAGACTGTCCTACGTATTTTCCCTTTTCATCATCTTGCACATATTTTTTACTGATACAGATACAAACATTTTCGAAAGAAAATGATTAAGCGAATGACTACTTAAATTGATCAAGTGACAGTAAAGACATTTATGATGTTACAAAAGATTTCTATTTGAAATAAATTCTGTTCTTTTGAACGTTCTGGTTGTGGTTTCCACAAAACTATTAAGCGGCAAAACAGTTTATATTGTTTAGCACTGCCAAACAATTAATCTTGATTAACTGCATTCAAAATATAAGTTTTTGTTTACATATATATACACGTGTGTGTACTGTGTATGTTTATTATGAATATATAAATACACACACATGCATGTATTAATATAAACATGTCTATATATTAAAAATATTTCTATATAATATCAATTATACTATATGAACATATATGAAATATATACATGGAAATATTTTCAAAATATATACTGTATATGTGTGTATTTATATATAAATAAATATACAAAGTACATGCATATATTATGTAGAGAAAAACTTTCATTTTGGATGTGATTAATCGTTTGACAGAACTAATATTACAAAAAGATTGATGAAAAAGATATGATTTCTGAAGGATAATGTGACACTAAAGACACAAAACAGTTGTTTGAATATTTCACCATATCACTGCATTTACTATATGTTTGATCAAATAAATGCAGCCTTGGTGAGCATAAGAGATTTCTTTAAAAACAACCCCAAATTTTTGAACAGTGCTCAAAATAAATTATTAAAAGTTTTGTGTATATAACTTCTATTTGGCATGTGGGAGTTGCCTTATAGGTAGCACATTGTTTGCATGGAAAGGTAATACAGTAGATACACACCAGGGAATGCATTGATGTCAATGACAGCGTGTTGGCCCGTCTGGTTGTTAATGATGACGTCGATGCCGAAGAGCGAAACACCGAGAGATTCCCGAAGAGATTTACACAGTTCCCTAATCACATCATCATTCGGTGGCTGGGAAACACCTTCTACATTATCTCTCTGTCAAAAATGCAAATGAAAGAGAAGTAAATAAGGTGCTTCTGTCCTAAAATTATTACATTTATTACTTAACTTCCCACCAAGATCTGTTAAATAAAGCTTTAGTGAACACTAGGGATGTAACAATATCAAAATCTCAGGATACGATAATATAGCCACAAGAAGTCCACGATACAATATTTATAGCAATATAAAAAAAATAATAAAAAAAATAATACAAATGAAAATGAAAATTTGGGGAAAAAAAAAAAAAAAATTCACTCTCGTATTTGTAATTGCCGTCTTGCAGGCATGAATAATAATTAAGCCGTCTGGTATCTGCCATTTTTTGGCTAAAGACTCTTTTTGTCCATCAATTTTAACTAAACTACCGCTGATAGACGTGCTGTGTTTTGTTTGCGCTCAGGAGGCTGCTTTAGAGAGCACTGTCTTGCAGTGCTGCCATGTCCTCATATTTACAAGTGCTTTTAGGCATGTAGTTTGGTCTTAACCAGTGATGGGCAGTAATGCATAATTTGATTCTTTTTTTAGTAACAGAGTAATTTAATGCGTTATAATTTCCAAATGAGTAATTATAGTATAGTTACAAGCATGCGTTACTGCTGCGTTACATCACTGCCGACAGAATGTGTTTTATCATCTAGATTATAAAAAGGGTGTTGGCTAGCACACACGACGTCCACTACCTGAGACCCACTTTGACTGGTAAGCGCCTGTGAGGCGGATTCTACCAACGAAAAAGTCAGCATGGAGAGAGGAAAGTACGCGTTCTGTAGCTGGAAATACAATCATTATTTTGAGTTTATTTCTGTCAAAGGAAAGAACATTATTGTGCATTTTCCGAGGGGAAGAAAACCTTTTCAACCGTGAAAAACTCCATATCCATTTTAAAACACCTGAAAGGGCAGCACGGCACATTAAAACTTCTTGAGAATGTACCGGGTGTGGAAAGCAATGTACCAACTTCCATTTGACTTCACATGAGTCATGCGACAGAATAAAATGATTTGCGGGACTCCCACAAAATAGAAATATCTAAACATAAACTATCTAAAACAAATGAATTGCTATTCATGTATTGCACAAAAGCAACAAGAACAACTAATCTAAAACAAAAACGATCAACATACATAAGCATAGGCAGAGTTTCTATTTATAAAACGTATTTGCAGCGTTAAACAGTGTTGATTTCTGGAATGCAGTGGACAATCAGAGAATCCACTCACCACTCGAAATGCCGTGCATTTTGCAACCACACACGCAGCAGCCTATTGCTTTTAGTGAAAATAACAGCGGTTTGTGAATGTTGATGCTTTAATAACAAATATTTTATCGGGAGCGTTTATGCTGGGATGTTAGGCAACACACAAACTTACTATTTCATGTAAATTTCGTGAATGTACAGAAAAAAAGTAATGTAACTAATTACTTTTGAAATAATGTAATCAGAACAGTAATTTGACTACTTTTAAAAGAAGTAATCAGTAATCAGTAATTTAATTACATTTTCAGAGTAACTTGCCCAACAATAGTCTCAACTCTTAAAGCTTTAAAAACTTTATGGAGTTAATAAAGTGGTCTGTTGCGGATATGAGTTTTTTTGGTGTTATAAAACAAAGCATTTGGGTGTTTTAGTGTTTTTTGTGCTTGTTCTTGTTTGTTTTTGTTTTTTTTTGTCTATGAAGATCTGGCAACACTGACACTTTACGAGCGCAACAAGCCCTGTGTCAAAATGTGTTAAGAGTTCTGTTATTTTCTTGCATCTCACATACAGTTAAAGACTTCTCCTTTAAGTCAGAAAAAAGTGAATTGCCATGTACCTAAACTCTAAAGGGGACTCAAACCTCTTTTTAGTTGTGATATTTAGAGTGTCTCACTCTAAATTATATTCACACTGGTGTTTTAGAAAGCCAAATTAAACTATAATAATAATAATAATAATAGCAACAGTTTTATATTATTGTTATTCCTATGACAGCAATAGCCATATGTCGTAAAATAATTGCATTGTAAAATAAATAAAAATGAATATTTTATAGGTATTAATTTTGCTTTACGCTACAGCAGGAAATTACAATACGTCTTTCCTAATTTCTACACTTGAAAGAGATATTTTGAATTTGGACTGCAGTAACGTTACCCATTTAAACCCCTAGCATTTCAGCAATTCACACAGCACTTTTAAGCTTTTATTTTGACAGAAACAGCATTAGAGCTTTTATTTTGAAGGAAAACTCCAGCTTACAAAAACGCATCTCACTACAAATCCAGTGAAATGCTGTAATGATCTGCCACGAAAATAAAGCATAACCGGTGGCTGTTGTCTTCCCAAATGCGCACTAAACTCACAGCACATGCAATAAACGAGTTTACTGCATTTATTCACTGTGAACGGAGCCGTTCTAAAGCGCAGAAAACATCGGATCACGAGCTGATCGCCTAAATGAAGTGCACGCTTCGCTTTGAAACACTGTGCTAAAGCATAATGGCCCAAAACAAAACTTTTATGTTAGAATAAGAAGTTTAAATATATTTTAAAAACTACACTTTTTGCCCGGAAGACCTATCGTTTCATATTGTCATGTGACCATGATAATATCAAGACTTTTTTGATAATATCGTTACATCCCTAGACACTTTTACTGTACTTACAGATGTGAGGTCAGAGGATGACTCTGGCTTGGACACATTGTGGCTATTGAAGAAAATCGCTTTTCTATCTGTAAAACAAACAAACAAACACAATACTGTGAACAACACTTTCAGTTGCAAGTCAGCTGAATAAAAGTGGAAGTGTAAGAGTGCAAGTGCACAGGAAGCCACTAGACAGCAGCAGAGGACTGCGGTTCAGCTGAGAGAGTCAAAGCTTCAGGAGTGCCAGGCAGAGAGGGAGAATAAATAGAGGGAGGAGGAGGAAACACAAAAATCTAGTGCCAAGAGGATGCTGAGATTTATGACCTCCCACTCAAAATGACAGTAAAGAAATTCATGATGGGAGACGACAACCCACCATTTAGTGCTCTGTCCTTTCGCAGACATCAAAACGCCCTAAATATCCATGATGTACATCTACTAATCCTCAAATATAATTATGGCTGTCTAACAATTATTTTGGTAATCAAGTAATCTCTCAATTATTCTGACGATTGATCACGTTTTTTTCTTTTGTACAAGTAAACAAGTAATCATATGGTTTAATTGAACAAATCTCTTAAAATACAATGTATTATAAACAATAGAATTAATGAGCATTACACATTACAACAAATGTCTGCAGAGGGCACCAACAGCCTGACAATTGTTTTTACACTTTACTGCGCAATCTAATTCGTGTTTAATATTGACTCAACAACATTTAATTCAAATGTCCACTTAATCTTTAATATTGGGACATTTCTTTATGATAAAAACGTTACAGCCACTGTAACTTCTTAAATATGTTGACATCAAAACGTGTAAACTCAGAGTGAGGGTTTAAACTTTTATTTTGAAATCGCGTTGAACAGTTAGCATATTTAAAAAGCATATTTAATGGTGTATTCTCATGCATTTGCGTAGGTTTATAAATTATTTACCTTACGAATCTGATGAAATAGCGCACATTGCGTTCCCAGATGAACCATATTATAAACCCAAACTCACAACAACATGTATGAGATGCTTCACACATGTAAATGATAACAGTTTGTGGAACAGTACTGTGAACAGAGCCACTCTGAGATCATGCAAGTACGTTAACTTACACATGTGAATAATTAAAGCGCATATATTAAACCTATGGAAGCCTGTTTCCGCCATTGAATAGAAAAAAAAAAAAAATGTTATTGCGACTTCTCACAATTCTGACTTTTTTCTGAGAATTGCGTAATACAACCTCGCAATTGACTCACAAATGAGAGTTATAAAGTTATAAAGTCAGAATTTCGAGATATAAAGTCAGAACTCTGAGAAATAAAGATATAAACTCGCAATAGAGGGTATGCATTGACGTCACTTTCCCGCCGGGACACGCCCCCTCAGCCGCACTGAGTGGCAAAAGAGCCATCAGTGTAAATGGATTTAATAGGGAAGATGCGAAAACGCAAGTAAAACAAACGATAATCAGTTTAAACTAAAGGTTGCTGAACTTGATATAATGTTAATAACAACTTAACAAATATCCAGTGGTCAAAGGACATTGAAGCAGCCAGAAATTGTGTTTTCTAACACTTATGTGTCTGATTTTGACGCCAGGGAAAATAAATAAAGCAAATTTGCCTGTAAACTTATTTTGTAAATACAAAATAGGTTGGTCTAAACCCGGTGATCACTTATATCAATGTTATATATATCGTCCAGTTAAAAAAAAAAAAAAAAACGTATATAGTTTTTGTCAGTGTTTATTTAAAAACATCCAGTTATGCATAATTTAAGATGGAAAATATTTAGTTGATGACTTGTCAATACAATATACTATTATACAATATATAGGATATGATTTTACTGCACAATTCTACATATTAACATGAAGTGATAACTTCAAATCCGTGTTTTGCTGACTGGAGACCATTTGTTTCTTTAATTTGCAATTAATTTGCTTCTCTTTTCAGTAGCTTTTAGCAGTCTGTAAAAATACACCTCAGGTTTCTTGTCAAATCTCTTTGAACATATCAGTCTTTTTTTTTTTCTTCTCAGAACTGGATGTTATAACTCGAAATTGCGAGTTTGTTCGGAGAAAAAAAAAAGAACCAAACTCACAACTGCGAGAAAAAAAGTAAGAATCGCGCCTTTTTATCTCGCAATTCTGACTTCATGTCTCGCAATTGTGAGTTTATATGCCGAAATTCTACTTTATATCTAGCAATTCTGACTTTACAACTCGCAATTGTGCGTTTATGTGTCACAGTTCTGAGAAAAAAAGTCAGAATTGTGAGATAAAAAGTCGCAGTTACCTTTTTTATTTTTTATTCAGTGGTAGAAACAGGCTTTCATATAAACCTGCATCACACATATTTATTTAATGAAATAGTAGCAATTCTTAATAGCATTATGCTTTATTATGATTTTTAAATGGGTTTAACATGTGGAATGCGCCACTTCCGGTATTTTGCTGATTACTCCACTCGGGCAAGTGAAGATTTTTTCAAATCGAATAGTCGAATAGAATCGAGAAATCATTCCAGCCTTAAAGGGGTCATCGGATGCCCATTTTCCAAGTTGATATGATTCTTTAGGGTCTTAATGAAAAGTCTCTAATATACTTTGGTTAAAAATTCTCAATGGTAGTGTAAAACAACACCCTTTTTACCTTGCCAAAATCAGCTCTGCAAAAAATATTTCATTCTGGTCGAGGCTGCTTTAAATGTAAATGAGCTCTGCTTGTCCCGCCCCTCTCCTGTCTCTGTGGAGAGACGAGCCTGTTTACTTTAGCCGCATTTAGCCGCTAAACTTGCTAACTAGCACATTATTAGGAAAGGCGATCGCAAAGATTCATAAAAAACCCTTATACTCACTTCTGCTGTAAGTGAAGCTGGATCATGAATGATTTGCGCGAACACAGACGGATATATGTAGATCGGGAGGCACATTCCATTCACAAACAAACGTAATCTACTGCATCTTCAGCAGCTCAGATGTCGGGAGTAAATGACGACTACTACATTCATTGTTACATCCAGCAACACAACACCTCAATCACTGAGTCGGAGATATTCTTGTCTAACTTGCATCCCTGCTCCGGCATCAAAACAAAAGAGGGCGGACTGTTACAACTGATCTGAGGTAAAACGCTCATGTCAATCAACTATCGTGGGAGCGGCCTCTGTGGGTGTGACACCACAATGACAGGCATCTGAGAATGGCTCGATTTGAGAAAGGAGATATTATTTTTACAAATTAATTAAAAACCACTGCATGGATTTTTATCATTATAGATTTGTACATACACTGCCAACACACATTAATGTTCAAACAACATGTAAAAGTGAACTTAGCATCCGATGACCCCTTTAAATATAACATTGTTTTTGCTAAAACTAAAACTCCTTTAGTCACTAAAATCTGAAAAGTACTGCAGCATAAACTCTGCTTTCCTGAACCTTGAAGAACTCTCCAAATCTATTTAAATCTATTCTAGGAAGAAATTCCTCAGCCTCTTTCCTCACACCTTCATAGAATTCTTAGAAATCATTAACAACCTGATCTGTCTTTAGAAACAATGTGCCTCCCCTTTTTTCTTTGTTTTAAACTTCTAAACAGGTTTCTTTAATTTGAATACTGCTGGAAGGCAAGGCATGTGTGCTTGTGCACTGCGGAGTTCAGCACGAGTTCAGAGACAGAGCTGACCTCCTGAATTTGCATTAAACTAACAGGTCGCTCTCCCAGTAACCGTAACTGGTTTGCATGGACTCCACGTACATTAGCATATGCAAACGGACCATACTTTACAGCAGCCCGCAGTGGAAACCAGACTCTGGTATAAGCGCTTTTGCTGACTGGGTATAGTAGCAAAACTTGATCGACTCTTTTCACTGCAAAGTCAGCTATGCAAAGAGTTACACAGAGGGAATGTTGTAACGTAAATCACGCCTAAACAAACTGAACGGTCCAATCGCGGTGATACGAACCACGTCGCGGCAGTGGCCTTTCATGGAAATAACATTTATAAAGAGCTGAAGTGTGGGCTGAAGGTTTACCAGACGGTCCAGAGGGGAAGTTCTTGAGTGATGGTCTCTCCACCACAGTGTACGACTCGCCCACCACAAACACCTTATAGAGCACGGCATTGTGGTTTATAAAACTCTGAATAACACATGGTGGCTTCACGTCCTTTAGGTCCTCTGCGCTGAATATTATAGCCATCTGTAGGGGAACACAGTGAGAAGAGACAAAACAATTTAACTTATTTATTCAAAGTGATTTAAAAGAGATCAAAAGGGGCTGAACCACCATTTTGTTTACACAAAGAACATTTTAGTTAACAGTTTTTATCTAGTGGATGCTAACCAATAAAAAAAAAGCTTGTGTACTTGAACTTTTCAGCTACTTCTGAGGTTCAATTTCACTTAGGATGCAGGCTTCAAAGAAAGCTGCCTATGTAGCTCACTAGGTTTTGAAACAATGCTTTGTGTGTATTAGTGTTTCTGTGGTCACATTTCACAAATGAGTGAGAAAAGTCTCTTACCTCATGAGAGTTAGTTCCGTGAGCAACCCGTGTTTTGCAAACTGTATAGGGTGAAAAGAAAAAAACACTCTAAGGTAGTGGATGAGTTGGCCTAGTTATTAATACAACTTCTAATACTTTTAATGGAGTAAAATCTTGTTTTGTGACTTAATAGCAGTTTAGTAAGGGATATTAATGAAAAGCTATTAAGGTGCCAGTAAGACGACTTCTCTGCACAAATAAAAATAATGCTATATGTCCAAACCCATGCATCTCAAAATATGTGTATCAGATTATTTAACTTAATTAGGCTGGAGGACACATACAAAAGCAAAACAGGGCATGTTTAAAATAAGACACGTTTCTTATTCAATATATACTAAAATAAGAAACATCAATTTGTCAGGATCCTGTATTTTAGTTTGAATACAGTTGAGGTCAAAAGTTTACACCCCCCTGCAGAGTCTGTTCATTATTTTACCAAAATAAGAGGGATCATACAAAATGCATGTTACTGTTTATTTAGTACTGACCTGAATAAGATGTTTCACATGAAAGATGTTTACATATAGTCCACAAGAAAAAATAATGGTTGAATTTATAAAAATCGGTTCAAAAGTTTACATACGCTTGACTTTTTAACAATGTGTTGTTACCTGAATGATCCACAGCTGTGTTTTTTTGTTTAGTGATAGTTGTTCATGAGTCCCTTGTTTGTCCTGAACAGTTAAACTGCCTGCTGTTCTTCAGAAAAACCCTTCAGGTCCCACAAATTCTTTGGTTTTCCAGCATTTTTGTGTATTTGAAACCTTTCCAACAATGACTGTATGATTTTTGAGGTCCATCTTATGCTGAGAACAACTTGAAGGTCTCATATGCAACTATTACAGATGGTTCAAATGCTCACTGATGCTCCAGAAGGAAAAATGCAATAAGAGCCAGGGGGTAAAGACTTAAAAGATTTTTCTGTTCAGGACAAACAAGGGACTCATGAACAACTATCACTAAACAAAAAAACACAGCTGTGGATCATTCAGGTAACAACACATTATTAATAATCAAGTGTATGTAAACTTTTGAACAGGGTCATTTTTATAAATTCAACTATTATTACAAGGAAACCTTTTGAAAATGTCAAAACAATGCTTGTTTAATGAATCATAAACAATTACTTAAAATGTTGCAAACTTTTCATGTTCATACATTTGCATGTTAAAAAACATGTTACATTAGGAAAATAGCATTAAAAGTAGTTTTACATACGGGTTACAGGTTTTGGATTTTACTGATACGATACTACTGTGGTTAAAGAAAGGCAATAAAAAGACTGTGACCATACTACCAAAATGTTAAAAGCATTGCTAAAACATTGCTAAGAACAATGTTGACTTGACTTCCTGTGACAGAGCAGCCCAGAGAGAAGCCACAAGTTTCCGCTGAATTAAATACCAGATACAGTTTATTGCATAACCAAAATATCAATAATAGGCAGAAAAATACAAAGATTTTGCACATAATGCAGGGCTTTATATTATAAACAAGCCCAAATATACACTTTGACTCTTGTTTAAAAAAAGTCGCTTTGATACCAGCTGTTCATTCAAAAAGATGTAGGAGATAAAATAGGCAAACATCTACAACGTACTACAATATAAACACTATAAGTGTTCATGCTCCTCATAAATGTGCGGCATTTATTGACTGAAAACTTCTTTAAAACCGCAAGCCTGTAGAACGCACAACAGCGTTGCATTCTGACTTTGAATGTGCAGAAATTATTATTTTAATCAGAGCCTTTAAAGATTAATAATCACATTAGGCCATATTGCGATTCCTGTTTTTCCTTACCCAAATTTAAGACTTCTTAAAATGATATGTAAAACATTTGTTTTATCAAGTATTTGTTATATTTAAGATATTTAAGATATTTAAGAAATTATATTTATTAAATTAGATCAAACTTATTTAAAATTGAATTTGCTAAAATGTGATTTTGCAAAATTTGATTAAAGGACCCGCAGGAACCATTAAATCACATTAGCAAAAATGTAGTGCAAATTTAATTCAGTTCCTTTTAAAAACAATTTAATTTTTCAGAACAATAGTAAATGTTACCGCACCTTTAGTGTGGGATTTATAGAAAAACATGCCTTGGTTAAACATTATTATTTTCTGTTTCAAAAAGGAAAAGGTGGGAACTTACTGAAAGGGAATGTAAGACCGTGCTGCTTGATCTGCTCCAGTGTGTCTGGGCCACACTCACTGTTCAGCACCATAAATGGAGGAGAACAAATCCTCTCATCTGCAGAGAGAATGACAGACAGGAAGAGACAGGTGAGTCCTGTGCGAATGTTATATGACTTAATGAAATTCCATAGAGGTCTATGCTGGTTTAGTGCAGGTGGTCTAGCAGTGTCAAGCTGTTCTCTATTAAAACAGTAAGCATAGGATTGCAAAAGTGACCATTGTAATGTGACCAAAAAAAAAAAAAAAAATTGCATTGTAACTCAATAGGTCTAAAATACATGAAAAACATGTATTTTGATTTATCTCATATGACAGCTGATTGGCTGACACAGGAACCTGGAAGTACCTCATTTGAAATCAGGCATCTTTGCTAATGGAGCCACACATTTTTTAAAAACAAAACAAAAACAAAACAAACAAAAAAAAATAAACACAAAATAAAATAAATAATAAATAAAATAAGAAAAATAAGAATAAAATAAAATAAAATATTATTTTTACATTTGTTATGTTAATGTTGTTTTTGAAAAAAAAATAATTTAATGTTATTTTTACGTCTTTGTTATGTTAATGTTTTTTATTAAAGATTATGAAGATGTATGAATTTAAAAAGAAAAATGATGTGCATGCTTAAATTATTTATAATAAACATTGCAATATTTCAATAAACATTGTGAAAGTGAAAAAAAAATATATAAAAAAATAATAATAATAAAAAAGCTCTCTCACTGTAACTCAATAGTTCTAAAATACGTGAAAAACACTATCCGTGAGCATTTTTATTTATCTCAAATGGCAGCTGACAAAGGGACCTGGAAGTACGCAATTTGAAATGTGGCATCTTTGCTAATGGAGCCAGAGAATGTATTCATTTCATATTCATATTCATATTCATATTCATAAAATAAAATAAAATAAAAAAGACGTATGAATGTAATGAATTTAAAAACAAAAATGATGTGCATGGGCAAATTATTCATAATAAACATTGCAATATTTCAGTAAACATTGCTAAAGTTAAAGAAATATTTTATTGTATCTCAATAGGTCTAAAATACATGAAAAACATGTACATTTTTATTTATCTCAAATGGCAGTTGATTGGCTGACACAGGAACCTGCAAGTATGCAATTTGAAATCTGGCATCTTTGCTAATGGAGTCACAAACATTTTTAAAACAAAACAAAAAATATGAATTCAAGTGAATTTCGTTCTCAAGCGAAAAAAATGTTAAGTTGATATTTTTAGATGTTTTTGTTATGTTAATGTTATGTATTATGAAAAAGTGTTTAAAAGAAAAAGTGATGTGAATGGGCAAATTATTCATAATAAACACTGCAATATTTCACATAAAATAAAAATTATCCATAACTTCATAGTGATTTGTGATTTCTGTTAAGTTATTGGAGAATACCAAAAAAGCCAAGTATCACAAGCATGAAATACCAAATATCAAAACACTAAAACTCCCAATGACCAGCCCTGATGATCAGGAAGGAAGAGGAACAGGAAACCATTAAAGACATCTGCATTGTGAAACAGACAGGGCTAGTTAGGTCAAGGTAACCAGACCCATTCGCAAGGATGATGTTATTTGGTAAGGGTAGATGTTATCCCCCATGACTCTTATAAAAACAACTTGACTTGTGTAAGGTCTTCTGTCATCAGTCACCCCTCTGGTAGCCTTTGCTTCCCTATTTATTTTACCGAATGAAGAACAATGGACACAAGGCACTGAGCCTGACTCACTCTGCATAATACAGGAGCCAGTCAACAGAACCGCAGCAATTTGACCCACGGGTTCAAGGCTTTGTTTGAAAATACTGTACTCTCACTGTCCCGGGTATCGCTTAGATGAGCAAACAGAGCCATAGACGGAACAAAAGCGTCAATGGCTATGAATGAATAGCTATGTTTGCGAATTCCAACCGGAGGCACATTATCGGCCAGGGATGAATCATCAAAAAAGACATGCATACTAAGCTTAACTTGGGAATAGGCTCTTCCGAACTTGGGCCCGTAAGCAACCGGCCCAGAGGTTTCGGTGGATGAATCTGCTTTGTTGCTGAGTTACATGCCTTCAGCCAGATGCCAGCGTTCGTGCTGTTATCGAGGCAGATAAGACATGTTTTGGGAGGTTTTTGATAGTGTTGCGCAGGAAATGAGTTAAGGAGTGAAGCCTCAACAGGCCGATGACACAGCGCTCTGATATGATCACGGTAAACTGCCTGTGTGGTGAGGTAGCAAAACTGATGATGAGATGCTTTTCAAAGCTGAAGAAAAGAGTCAACATGACTCAAGGTTTTTAGTACATATTATAAAACACTTCAACACAAATTATATTTCAAGAAATGGCAAAATAACATTTTGCAAGACTACTGAAAACATTAAAAAATACATAGGGCCGGTTCATAGCAGTGACTAATCATCAGTCGACAAGAAGAGGCTTGGTCGACCAAAATTTATAGTTGTCGCTTAGTCACAGAAAAAAAAATAAATAAATAAAAAAATCCACAGGAAGTGGTGAAGTCATCCAGTAAGGCAGATCTTTAACGGCTGGTCTATGTGGTAATACATCGGACAGGACATCCAAACATTTGCCTATCATTCAACAACCTTAAATATGGCTTTTCATCTGAAAGATTTATGTAGTAGCAACTTAGATGGCAGCTCAATCTAATATTAACCTAGAAAATCTGCGCTATTGAAGTGTCTGAAGCTGAATAGTAGTGACAGTGCATGACAGATGGAGGTGCCGTTGCAGTCACTTGCTCTTAAAATACTCTGTCATTTTTGGCCATACAGATAAAAGTAATACATCTTTTAAATACGTAAAAACACCACGTTTATTTGTGTGTACTCGCCCTAATTAAAACAAAATGTTGCGCTTTTGTAAAATAATTGAAGCAAAAAGGATGCGCTTTCTGTCTTCGAAACTCTGTGTATACTTGCCTTACAGGCATGAAAAATATATCTATAGAGAGTGAAATGTCTACTTTTAAATGAACCAATTCAAACAGAAATCAGATATTCTCAGATTATGTAATCCGTATGAAACATACAGGCGCATTTATAGATACGTAAAGGGGCGCATCCACCACTGCAGAGATGACAAGTCAATAGCTGCGTTTTCATTACCCTTCAAATTGCACAAAATATTGGACAATATTGGCATGAATCATTTTTAATTTGTGATAATTTTGCACTGATAAGGGACAACACAAACTACAAAAGCATGCTGTATTACATAAACAGTGTATACTAGGGATGTGACGTATGCAGAGATGCTACGAGATCTCGCGAGATCAGTTGTCTCTCGTGAGACCAGTCGGATTTCGTGAGATCTCGTGACAAAATCCTTGTAAAACATTTTGCAGTGTTTACATTAGAGTTGCACGATAAATCCTTAAAATATGAGATCTTGATTCAAACACCCACGCGATCTTATTCCCTAATGACAATGATTTATCTATGTCTATTAGGACTGTTTCACATCGCAAGTGTCAGTGGAGTGTGAGAAGCATGTTTTGTTGCTGCCCATGTTAATGAATCAGAGGGTCGGGGTAAATGTGAACGGAGAAAGAGCAACACAAACAGTCTTTTCAACAACATTATAATCATTATTTCTGTGTTACAGATATTTAAATAATAGAAGTACTGGGGTAAAAGTTTATAGTTTGGGTATAAACACTTATTGTCTACAGTAGCAATCAAAACGAAAGTATTTTAACACGTGTATCTATTGTAACGTTTATCCTCTTCCGCCAGGAGGTGGTGACAACTGCCCGTTTAAAAAAAAAGTATGTAATTGAATCATTCATTCAGATTTCAATAGGCAAACAAGTCTTAATGAAGTGAGACACTGACTCCTTCATTGAATGTTTTTTTACTATTATTATTTTGTTTAAATGAATATAAGTTTTTAAAAGATTCTTGATTCTTTTTTCTCCAGAATCGTGAGAGAATCATGGTCTCCAACTTATTAAAAACAACTGGGATTCTCAATTTATCCAGAATCGTGAAGCTCTTGTTTAAATGTTGTTTATTACTACATATAATTCATTAAAATGGAAGTTTAAATTTCACAAAGTTCAAAATGCACCTACATTTTTTTGCATTTTGTCTTTTTCAGTTGAATAAAATACTATTCGCCCTGTATACTTAATCATTGAGGATTTCTTAAGAAAGGTTTAAAAATCTCGTCTCGTTCTCGTCTCGTCTCATGGGATAAGTGTCTCATCACACCCCTAGTGTATACATAGAAAAAAAACTTCCATTTTTGATTAATCAAAATATCCACCATTAGCAGCTATTACAGCTCTGCATAATCTGGGCATCCGAGCTGTCAGTTTATTCAAACATTGACTTGATCTATTACTCCAAGCCTCCTGAAGGATTGCTCAAAGATGATTAACACTGGTTGGACACTTCTTACTGACATCACGGTCCAGTTCCTCCCTTAGTAGCTCAATTGGGTTGAGGTCGGGTGATTGGGGAGGCCATTCCATGACAGACATGATGCCAGCTGACTCCTCTCCAAAGAGGATTTGCACAGCTTGGAAATGTGCTTGGGGTCATTGTCTTGTTGGAACGTGAAGCTGTGACCAATAAGGCGCTGACCAGAAGAAACAGCATGTCGTTGCAAAATGCTGTGGTAACCATGCTGGTTCAATACTCCTTTGACATGATACAGGTCACCAACTTTTCCTGCTCCAAAACAGCCCCAGACCATCACACTGTCACCTCCATGTTTCACAGTGGGTGAGATACAGGAATCTAACATCTTTTCACCAACTCTGTGTCTCACGTAAAATCGTCTCTCTGAGCCAAAAACAAATTTGGATTCATCCGTCCAGGGCACCTTCATCCAATCATCAGCTGTCCAGATTCTGTGCTTCTTTGCCCACTGCAGTGTCTTTTTCTTCTTGTTTGATCTTAGCAGTGGTTTCTTAGCTCATATTCGGCCATGTAGACCTGCTGCTTGGAGTCTCCGATGGACAGTAGTAGTACATGACACTGGTACATCATGTGCACTGTTGAGATCAGCTGTCAGCTCTGGACAAGCCAGGCATCTGTTGCGAAGGCTGGACACTCTTACATATTTGTCCTCACTAGAAAAGGTGGAACTTGGTCTTCTACTCCTCTTTCTGTCTTTATTTACTGGACACCTAGCCATGTTGTCAAGAAATATATGGAAACTCTATATAAAATGGGACAAACAAGTCATTTGATTGGCAAAAGCTATTTGTAAACTATCTGACCTAAAATGTGTTCTAATTGGTTCACTGTATTATAAACTTAATTGGCAATCAATTGTTGAAGCTATTAAGGTGTACTGACCCAAAAATCTTTTAAAAACTTGGGCCAAGTTTAACCCAGTAACCAGGCATCACAGCTGGCAAAGGGGCACGTCTGACTTTGACATGTATATATTGCCATTATGATGTAATCAAAATGAAAATGATTATTGCTGGTCTTCAATTATGATGTCAAGTTATTTTAATGCATTTGCACCAAAAAATGATAAGGATTTATGCTGATATCATCCAAAACCACACTTTGCCAGAGGTGTTTCCAAACTTTTGGAGGGCAGTGTACCTAACGGAAACACATCAATTTTGCAAGAACTCCCAAATATCACAAGGCTTTTATGCTCGCATGAGGTGGTTTTTCAAAAAAGAATATTATTTTGCAAAACTGCAATGGAAACATTTACAGGTCACTTTGCATACATAAAAATCACATGATCATTCTTTAAATGTACTATAACAACTCATATATGGCTGCTTACACAAGTATTAACACAATGCTTGAAAAAGGGACTTTCCTTGCCATTAAAGCTTGAATAACCTCATATTCACACTGCACACGTCTGCAGAGCTGATCACGGTCATTCTAGTCAATGCTAGTGTTTATGCCAGGTGCACCGCAGCTAGTTTCAGAAGTGTCCCAAAAGTGCTTTTACGTGCTGCTTCTATAAAGACAGATGCCTACGTCTCAATTTAGAATGAATGGCTGGTGTGGTGGCTGTAACATGTGTAAACCTACCAACATCCATCGTCATGAGTCATCGTGAGATGGAAAAAATTAAGTTTGGTCTCATAACAACAGTGAATGGAAACAATGTCATTTTGCAACAGTTTTTTCATTGACATTTATAAAACATCGCAAAAGTTTTGCACAAATTTGTAATGGAAATGCACCTAGTGTCACCGACTTCATCTCTTAAGTCGAAAATATAGAAAACGCTACTTTATCAGTCTCCTTGCTGTTCTTCCCTGACACATTCATAATTATTATATCTGCTGGTGCACTGTGGCAAGCTTTTTTTTTGCATGTGCTTGAGCACTTATTAGATTATGTAGGCAATTAAAGGCTCATTAGTATGATTTATATGGTTTATTAATAAACCTGTATTATAACAGCAATATTGTCAACCTATTCCTATTTCAATATGTGTGACTCATATTTGTAGCAATGGCCAACAACACATTGTATGGGTCAAAATCTATTCTATTCTATTCTATTTTTCTTTTATGCCAAAAAGTATTAGGATATTAAGTAAAAATCATATTCCATGAAGATATATTTTTTTAATTTCCTACCATAAATATACAAAAACTTCATTTTTGATTAGTAATATGCATTGCTAAGAACTTCATTTAGACAACTTCAAAGGTGATTTTCTCAATGTTCTGATTGCAGATTTTCAAATAGCTGCATCTCAGCCAAATATCAATAGAATACATCAATAGAAGGCTTATTTATTCAGCTTATTTAGATTTATTGTATAAAATCTCAATTTCAAAAAAATGGACCCTTATGACTGGTTTTGTGGTTCAGGGTCACATATAATTAAAATATTATCTATTTCAGTCATGGCCAAGCTAAATTTAGAAAACATTTGTAACATTATAATTGTCTTTACTTTCACTTTTGATCAATTTAAAAGTGTTTTTTTAAATAATATTAATAATACCGACCTCAAGCTTTTGAATTGTAGTGTACTCATAATCTAATGCATAGAGGGCTAACTCAAAGTTCCTCAAAATTAGCAAAAACAAAAACAGTCAACCAAAAAGGTCAGAACTGATTGGTCAAAGCCCGCCATACAGGAACAAAATCACAAGCTAGCCGTTCACTTCCTGTTTTGTCTAGCTAGCATTTGAGCCAGTAAATGATGGTATCGCTACTGAAATATCCTGTAGTGTTGAAACAGAAAGCTATGCTGGTTTTCTTATCAGAGCTGGTCCATTTATCCAGCTGCTAGCTTTTTGTTCTCCTATTCCAGAGGAAGCTTACATAAGCGTTTCTGAAAGCCAGTAAAAAAGGGCAGCTGCAATCTCCTGTTCAAAACCGACAAGCGGTTTAGTGGTGCGAGCAACTTACTATTACCATTTATAAACATTTCAACCACAATGAGCATTCAGACTTACATGTTCGGTTAAACTTACATGTTCCAGCTTGTTCCTCGGTTTGTTTTGCATTTGCATGCATTTGTAATAGAAGCATATGGGGCGGTGTTTATGCAAAATATCCATTTCGAAAGTATCATGTTAGTAAACGTATTTTTTTTGCAATATGCAACTATCCACAAGCACAGTTAAGACAAAGAAAACCAGAACCTAGATGCTCACCTTAAAACGACAGTCGAGATGATTTACAGATCACACAATAAACATTTTCTTCCTGTCCAATTTGCGTAAATGCTCTAACAAAATATAGAGCTTTATGTTTCTGGAACAGTTCCACCATAGTGCATTGTGCTTTTTCCTACATCTGTTTTTCGTCTGGTTTTACAAACTGAGGGATAAATCAAAATTATTTTTCGTGGCAATCAAACACGGGTAGGCAGTTTGTGTTTTTGATGGCTGCTAATGCACAATTTATTATTAGAAATGTAAATTCCATTTAAATTGGCCAGGAGATGTTCTGTAAATAAAAGGGAAAGAGTAATGAGATCCTCTTTAGCAGGTACAAACGCTTAGTGATGTTCCCGTTTCTGGCTCAGCGAGGGTCCAGGATCAATCTGCGCTCTGTCTAAACACTTCAAGCTTTCTGCAGACCTGCCGGAGCCTGCAGAGACGTTTATATGACATTTATGGAATGTTTAGAACACGTTTATAAAGCATTGCTATGGAGTTTTGGCTCTGATCTTGCCGGAGAGCACAGATGGAAAGTCTAATATCACATGAGCCTCTTCCTCCATCCATTCATCCCTTTGTTACGAGCGATGGTGGTTTCGTAAAATCATGACATACTGGCTACTCTGCGCTCTAAAAATCGAATAAAGGTTAAACTAAATCTCTGAAACCAAATTTTTCCACAAGGAAAATAAAAAGTAAGTGCACAGTGTCAGATAAACAAAACTGGTTCAAACTACAAAAAAAAAAAAAAAAAAAAAAAAAAAAACTTTGAATTGATCAGGTCTAATAAAGCGGAAAGCTAAACAATACCATGAAAGCAGATCTAGACACGAATGAAATAAAGGTGTGAATTGTTGCCTTATAAAGTATGAAACACTTTGCGCAAGCAAATGGTGTCCTGCTTTGTCTCCATGGACAGAATGTAAGACAGCAGGACAATGTTTAGGTGAAGCTCTTCAGGATGTGCATGAGTCAAGTGGAGGAGAGTGGAGCCAAGAAAGGTAGCGCTAACCACTAGGCGTCTCATTAAGAAACAGACTAGAAATACGCGTGGACTGGGATGACAAATGGCATTTATTACGGCACCAGTGTGTGGGCGACTTCCTGTGCGCTGGTGAACATGGGTGGGAATTCATCAACTGATACCCGCAAGCACAAATCATACATCACAGCTACTTTCCAAGAACCTGGTGGGCTACCAAAAGGTAAAAATAAAATAAAACCACAATTCACATTTTTCGATTTCTTTTTAGTGGATTTTTGAAAACGTTTGCCGGATCCTCTCACGTTCAGCCTCTATCGCTCATCTGCCTCAGTTTTATTCACAGGATTTCGCCAGCTCTACATTCCATGTCACTTCGTCCCTCTTACTGAAAATAAACAGTGTCCATGGTTAACTTTTTCCAGACAGAATTACACTTGTACTACACAGCACACCCTGCACTGCGGTCCATCTGTATGTTTGCAAAAAAAGCCTCATTACCTGTGTTATATGTCAAAAATGTTAAAAGTATGCAGTGTAATATACAACATGCAAACTGTGCTGTGCAGTGTATTTAATTTCAATGTAAGAAATGTAAAAAAAATAATAATTTTTAAAAAAAGTCACAACAAAACTTTTTTTCTGAAGTTTGCCGTTGCAATTTAAAAAGTACAAAAGGTGAATATCAACGTTAATTTTGACAGCAAATTTTGATTTTGTCTTAGTCATAGTCTTCTGACTAAAATTTAATTTGTCTTATTTTAGTCATCTAAATTGTTTTAGTTTTAGTTGATAAACTCCCATCTCATTTTCTCCTCCAACTTCAAAATTGTTCTACATCACTGTTTTACCTTTTTTTGTAAAGGGTTTTAGATTTTCTTTGCACATTCACTTTGTAAACACTGGGTCGGTACTTCTGCAGCAATGTAGGACAATTCTGAAGTTGGAGGAGAAAATGAGATGGGAGTTTTTATGACATACCCTAACTGTACTGACAGATTACACAGAGCATGCATGCACTTTGCAGAGATAGACGAGACGAGCATTTGAGGTTAAAAAGTATATAGCCTACTAAGACCGCTATTCCTCGGCTGGAATCGTTTAGAGCTCTTTGAAGCTGCATGAGCACCACTGAAGTCCACTATATGGAGAAAAATCCTCGAAAAAAAAAAAACGTAATTTCTTTGCGACTGAAGAAAGAAAGACATGACCATGAGGGTGAGTAAATTATCAGTAATTTCTATTTTGGAAGTGGAGTAATCCTTTAACTGTTGGGACATGAAAAACACCTTCATATTAAAATTAAATGAAACCACTTCTTATAGAAACAAGAACATGGTCTTCTTTTTAATGAAATACCAATGGTTATAGGCTAATTGTAGGCTAATTATGTATTTTTTATAACAACTTGATTACCACATTCTTCATTCTCTCAAGCAGACATATTTATTTGCAGAAATAAATGTAGATTTTATTAGGGCTACTAAAATGAATTAGTTAAGAGCAGTAAAAGTGTTTCTTTTGTTGCTTGATTAACATCCACAGTAGGGATGTCACAGTTCTCAATATAATATCAAACCGTACGGTATGACCTCCACGGTTCAATACGCGCTTGTGAATTGCGTTTTTCAGTTTTGCATTTAAATAACTTCCTTGTTTTACTTCTCTCGGAAATTGCTGTATGTGTGCCTGCGATTTCACATGCTGAAATGAGGAAACGCTTCCTCACTTATATTTGAAAAAGCAACACACGCGGAGCATCTGCAATGATAAGCCTTTCTAGCTTTTTTTGTTGTCCAACAAAAGAGTTACAAAAACAAAAGTTATTAAAAAAACATTATAACTTGTTTTCAATTCACAACATCAGTCGAGTGTTTGACATAACTTCCTTGTGTGATCTGATGTGGCTTCTTATCACAGAATGAGGCAGACAGTAAATTCTATACTCATATTCTATATATTTCGATTAGCAATGGCTTATGAAAATACACAAGATGGCTTGAAGAACACAGATAAACCATATATTATTGCAGACGAGTTTTTATTGTCCTTACATTTCATCATTCAAAACGTTTAACGTTATATCTTGTTTTTTTTTTAAGTTACAGCAATAGCAATGCCTTTATCCATATTAGAGAAGCTGGAACGAAATGTCATCAGTGCTACTTCTTGTGGATTTTCTGCACGAGGGCGCCCTCTGGCATCCAGTATGAATGAAACCCATTCTATTTTGCATAAAAATTGATGAAATAATACCGCTCTCAAACGAAAAATTAAGCAGATATATACTAAACCACTCTTTTTCCAGTGTACAGAGGTTTACGAGAGTATTTTGTTAATTTGTTGCAAAAAAAAAAAAAAAAAAAAAAAAAAAAAAACACACTGAGGTGGCAAGATATCAGAACCGGACCGAAAACCGTGATTAAAAACCGAGGTACGTATTGAACCGTGGACTAACTGTATTGTTGCATCCCTAGTGTGGAGCACTTTTATAATGGATGGATGCACTTTATTAGAATATAAAAATCTCAACACCCATTTACTGCCTTTACAAAGTTGGGAAAAACCAAGACATTTTTTAAATATAACTCTCGTCTGAAAAAAGAAAGTCATATACACCTAGGATGGCTTGAGGGTGAGCAAATCATGGGGTAATTTTCATTTTTGACTGACCTATCTGTTTAAAGTTGAAACTTTAAAGATTTAAAATACCTTAGTGATTTTGAGGAGCATGCCTAACACCCAGGGTTTTGTTTGTACTATTTTTAGTTTTGTAGTATAGCTGTTGTTGTTGTTAAGTTGTACATTCAGAACAATATTGCAGATGTGTACCAGTTTTAAATCTCAACTTAATGTTAGCAAACAGTAATAAGTAATTGCAATTTGTGTGGAGCAGCATTTACTGCAATCAGACGCTGCAAACACTGGTGGAAAATGAGCTGCTCACGTGTTAAAAACCCCACAGTGCTGCGCTTCACTCTGAAACTCACAGCACATATATTTAGTCATATCCTCTGCCATTTGATAATCACACTAAGCCATAAACAGAGTTTTGATTTTATTTTGATTAATCTTGCAGTCCTAAGACCCACTGAAAAACTACTGTGAGAATCATTCTCCAAAACAAACTGATCGTGTGACGTTTCTACCCACTGGCAGACTCTTGGGGTTTTATGCATGTTTTTTAAAATCAGTGCTAGTATGCATTCTTATCAGACAATAACATTGACATTGCATAAAATCATACAAGCAATCATACAAGTTTAGTAAAAAAAAAAAAAAAAAAATGAAGTGGAGGTAAACGTAAGTGTCAATTATAAATATATCCCGAAAACTATTTTACCCAATATGGTGTGAATGCTATGCCTAGTGTATCTAGAGCGGCTGCCACTTGTGTTGCTATGGAAACCACTGTCAGACATGCTTACTGTGGCTAAAGAGAGGGATGTGGCGCTGTGTCCGCCTGTGAATGTGAGAGGACGAAACAAACAGAGAGGGTGACAGATGGCCAGGGTGTAATTTGGTACTTGTGTTATCTGCAAGTACTGACGCCGTCCAACCAAACATTTACATTGCAGCATGTTTAATGTTGCAACTGTCAACTGAACATGTTGTGATTTAATGCGTTGAGTAACACTTGACCTAAACAAATGATTTTGAGAACCCTTTTTGTGAAGCTGCTGGTAAACCACGAACACGAAAGATAAACTACTTTTAACTTGACAGTCTAAAAACAGACGCTTATGGGGTAATCTGTGACAACATTAATGATTAAGCAAAACATAAAAATATAACAATAAATAAATTAACAGACAATCCAAGAATACATCCTGTGCAATTCTTCATTTTTGCATTTTTTCCAGAAAACACTTACATTGTGATTAATTTGGTGCAATTACTGCCATATCATGTAATTTCTTTGATTTAAATGTTTGCAGCGTAACTGAACATGTCTCATGTTTTCCTTAGATAAAGAGTGGGAGGCTCTGTTATCAGGGCAAAAGAAGAAAAGGAGAGACACAGACTGAGGGCTTACAGATGATTTTGTTACATAACCATCTGTCACGTCTGGTTCAATAGAACCCGGACACACATGATGCCCACAAAGACAAATATAGATGAACATACGCGCCCGCTCAGGGAAGAACCAAATGCTTTTTGTGGAGGGGAGATGAGGCTGCTATAATATGGGTGTTTTGGAGAAATGAACCATTTTAAAGATTAATTCACCCTCGGGAAGCTTCATCATTAGTTGTCATTATTCGCTCACCCTCATATTGCTTGGAATACAAAATGAGAAATTGTAAATGTACTTGTCACTTTTTTCCATGCAATTATAATGAATGGTTACTAGCAGGGCTGTCTTATACTATAAACATATGGTTATGATACTACACCAGCTTTTCCTTTTTGGCCTATCTCTGTTCCGGACATGCACACAAACCTCATTACAATCATTTCTCAAAATGTCATTTGTGTGGAAATAAAAGCCTGTAATGAATAGAGGTCAGAGACAGGACATGCTGAAGACGGCCACAAAGAGGAGAGGAGAGCTTAGGCGCTTAGCAGAGAAAACACTCTACCAGCACTTGTAATATTGGAGAAAAACAAGAACAATATAAACACTGAATTGGGGGTGGGGGGTTATATGAAAGTGAATGAATGTATCTCTGAAGCAAAGGTCGCGTTAACTGAAAATTGTCCGACGTTTTTTTTTTTTTTATCAGTGACGGAAAAATCTGAAGGCAGTCCGTCACTTTGACAGATTACACTGAGGGTGATCTATTGTAACTTCTAACTGTAATTCCCACCCCTGTCCAGTTGGTGGTGAGTGCGCTCCAGTGCGGCAGCAGAGCACAGGATACAGAACAAAAATGAAACTGTCAGGAATGTTTTGCTATTCGTTTGATTACGCACAGGCGAGTACACAGAAGATACAACGATCTATATGCCACATTAAAGAGCGCCAAATCGGTATTTATTGGTTGAATTTCCTAATGAAATTGACAAACTTTGAAATCTGAGACTAAGCTTAGCTTATTGCGATTTATTGGATGGGAGGCACACTATGTACTGTTCATTCATCAACTGAAAACAGCATAGACCAAAAGATCGTCTGGGATTTAAGAATCTATACTGATTCATAAAAATGAAAATCTGTTAAAATCAATAAATATTTTAGTGTCCTCAGCTGTCACCACGGGTGTGGTGTTAAACAGACTCTGTTCATCTGTTCTCTTCAAAATAAATATATAAGCCTATATCGTCCTGTAGGTTCATGATTAAAAAGGAAATTGTGAAGAAAAATAAAAGCAAATAAATGTTATAATAATTAAATTATGAAAATTAATAATAGATTATGACAGAATTTTTGCGACCCTGTCCGTAAAAATGACAGACAATGTTAAAGTCTAACGCAACCTCTGCTCTGAAGGTAGTTGCCATTTTGCATAAAAGTTTTAATGGCATTTTCTTTTCCTCTTACCTCCGTATAATGGCTAATAAAGTGGTGCTTATAGCACAGTGCTGCTTTGTTTACAGCATTAATTGAGGAAACACTACATGGCTAATATAAATTCACAAATTTACTCCCTGACAGTAGGTGGCGCTTATGGAACAGCTTCCATAACAGAGTATCTGCACTATAACTTGTTAAGACCTGCACAAATAAAATTTACACATGTGAGTGGGGTAGGACAACGTCTATTGTAACAAATTCTACTGTAAAATGACTGCAAAAAGCATGATTTACAGTTCAGATACAAGTTTTTGCATTCCACCTCTTTAAACTAATTTTACGAAAAAGGATGAATCAAAAGTATCAACTACATTTATTTAAACAATTATTATCAATCAATTATATTATTTAATAACACAAATATAACCTAGGCTACGTCTACATTAATCTGGATACATTTGAAAACAGAGTTTTTTTGTTTTTTTTGTTTTTTTTTTAAATGCTCTCCATCCACATCAGCATTTTCAAGCATTTTCCAAAAGTTTCTTTCATTAAATTCGTCTCACTGTGCGTGTGTAAAACCTCATAAAAGCTCACTGAGATGATAAAGACTTAACAGACATAATAAGTTTTCATGCAGTTCTTCTGGCAGCTATGAACATTTTATTTACGTAAATATCACATCATTCACTGACGCATCCATGTTGCACTCACCAGTGTTGCCAAATCTGCAGTTTTCCCACAGAGTTGGGATACTTTAACACTCCATGGGTTACGTAATATTTAGCCCCTGGAATGTTAATTTTACCAGGGGGAACCCTGCCAAAAAAACATGCACTTTACGGAAAGCCATTTTTAACAGGGGAACCACCCCTCAAAACGCGATTGGGCTACTTTTGGGCTATTTTACAGGATTTCCTGGAGACGTGCGTCTTGCTCTCTTTAACGTTCTACCTGGAAACAAAAATGCTGTGGCGCCAAGCCCCCTCACAAAAGGAGAAAGCCGTCGTGTCTACAGCTGTGACAACGAACGCCTATTAGGATCAACTAAATGCTGGATTTTTAAAAGTATGAGTTTGCGGCTTAGAATCTTTAAAATACATCAGGGAGTTTTACACATTGGTCTATTACTGTGCCGACATTTCCACACCCCTAAACATGACATGGCACAAAACATGATTGGTCGCTTTACCTGTCAGTCATAAGGCCTCTTGGGCGGGCCTTGGCCATTCAAAGCAGCCAAAGTTCCCAGACCTTCTGCCATCAGCCTGAAGGTCTGGCTACATGAGACTACTTTTGGGCTAGTTTTAAATAGCAGTTGGGTGGGTTTTGTTGTTTCTGTCATCTTTCTAGACTGTAATATGAAGAGTATACAAAGTAAATATATTTAGCAACAGTGCGATACTGAATAGCATATAACAGGCACAATTACCGGTATAAACATTAATGACATGACTAAACGTGTAATCTGTTTTAAAATTTATCCATTATGGAGAGCGTTTTCAAAAAGCTCTGTTTTCGTTGACAAAAACGCTATCTCAGTGTGGACGAAAGGCCAAAACGGAGAGAAAAATATGTGTTTTCAAATGAAAACGTACTAGTGTGGACAAGGCCTTAGTGTCTTAAATGTTTAGATTTTTATAATGCATTATCTTATTTTCAATCAAACAGCTCACATTTACAGCTGTGTGTTTGCTGTGTAAAAATATTGGTCAATTTTTGCATTGGTCTGAACAAAAACAGCAGTCAGGAATATTTAAAATGCATTCATTCTTTACCAGCAGGTGGCAGCAATATAACGGTTTCCCCAGTAACTACTGTACACAAAGCAAATTCATTCAATAAAATCGGAGCCTTTTGAAGTTTAACCGTCACATTAATCTTTCTGTCAAGATGAAGAGCTCTTTTTAAGACTTTAAGGTCCCATGGAAACCCTTCATAAGCACCACCTACTGTCAAAGATTAAACGATCTTTTTAATTCAATCCGTTGTTTTGTGCAGGTATGTGTTTGATCATTTTAAGGTAACTGCCACACATAAAACATTATTTATAGTACATGGTGATACTACCATTTAAAAAACACAGTGGCATCGCCAGTATTTTGAAGCTGTAGTATCGTAATACTACAGTAGTGCCAGTATACCGTGCAATCCTAGTGACTACAGCTTTCAATCTTCAAAAAGGATGCAAAAAGCATAAAGGTAGTGCATGCTCTATATTTTGAGGTCTTCTGAAGCTGTAAAAGAAGTTGCATTTGAGATCAGCTCAGATCAGCTGTTGTTGTTTAATCCTGACGGGTGATCGCTGAGCGGAATCCCAAAAAAAAAACGTGGAACTTTGACCAATGAGAGGACGGTTTACTCGCACGTGACTTGTATTAATTAACACATTTGGTCCGTTTAGAAACTTTGCTGTGTGAAAGCGAACCGCACCAATAATAAAAAGCAACACTGTAAAAATTTGAATCCCTGTTTCGGAACAAAGCAATCACTCTACAGGTGTGAAAGCACCCTAAGATTTTCAGGGAATAATGACTTAATTTTCAGTCTGTTTGCCACATAAAACGATCAGAATATTGTGCATGAGTTTGTTTCTACAACACTTTTGTGTTTTTTGTCATTTTGGATCTTGACAGCCCCATTCAAAGCAGTCAGGACATTCTTTAAATACACCTTTTTGGTTCCACAAAAGTAAGTAAAATAGGATGAAAAGGTATGCGTAACTAAACGACAACAGAAATTTACATTTTGGTATTAAATTGAAAGAACGGAATTGGATCATGTTGCAGGCCAGACTCAAATCTGTTTCACCTGCATGAGCACCACAGCTCAACATGCCAACCGCTCTGTTACAGGTCTGACCAGACCATTACTGTACAAAGTTCACCCAGTCAACTACAACTAAAAAACTACAAACTTGAGTACAAACTGACTGCTTCTTGGATTTGGGCAAATCACCATTGGTATAACCTGAAAATGCAAGGAAGAAGAGGGGTGCTGGATCACAGTACCTCTCATGCAGTCCTCTATCCTGTGCACCAGCTGGTAGGACTTGCAGCGGTCCAGCAGAGTTCGGATGGCTGGAAGTGGGTCAAGAATGATGGTCTCTGGGTGAGCGTCAATATAATCCTGCAAGACCAGTGGAACAGGTTTGAACAAGGAAGGAGTGAAGACAGTAGTGAATTACATGAGTCACTGAAATCTTCAAGTTCTAACTATACTTTTTGTTGCTGTTAAGAGGCAGTTACCTAACACGTATGAACCGCCATGCATGAGTGAACGTGCCACACGTACGAAGACATGTACACGTAAAGCCTGTTACATTGCTATTACGTAAAAGAAACAACCTCACAGTCTTTCATTTAGTTGGCATGACATAACCACTCTCTGTCTTTCTCTCCACTGTCCCCATTCACTCCAATCATATGATAGCATCTGACTGAATATGAGGAAATGCATTCTTTTCTTGTGTATTTTTCTATTCCCATCAGTCATTTACTGTCATCAATAGGAAATTTAGTAGCAGATCCTAGTGTACTGACTATTATATCAAATCAGCTGAAGACACACATTCTACCAGCACTGATTAAATGAATGAATGAATGAATGAATGAATGAATGAATGATCGCATTTATATAGCGCCTTCATTGTGTATTGCTATACACCCAAAGCGCTTTACAGTCATATGGGGGGGATCTCTCCTCAACCACCACCAGTGTGCAGCATCCACTTGGATGATGCGACGGCAGCCACAGGACAACGGCGCCAGTGCGCTCACCACACACCAGCTACAGGTGGAGAGGGCAAATAAGGGCAAATAAGGTTACACAACAAGAAAAAAAAAAAAAAAAGTGAGTGAAAACTGTATGTTAGTGTTGAGATCATTCTGTGTCTTATGTAAATCTATGTAATATACATTAAGAGCTTGCTTAGTGAGAGCACGGTCTTAGGAGAGAGCTTTGTTTAAGAACATTAAGAGGCTCAGCGCTCTTACGTTCTCATTTAGAGGTGACATTTAATAAGATGATGAAACAAAAATACAAATCTACAAAATCTACAACAAAGATGGAGATGGGAACCTGAATTAAAGTAGAATGATCTTTTGTGCAATATTATCATTATATATAATAAAATATAAAATATAAACACAAAAACATGTAACCAGTAAAAAGTTTGACTGGTTATTTTTGAAAGAAGTGTGTTCCCCAAGGCTACATTTACTCAATCAATCAAAAAAAAAAAAAAAAAAAAACAAAACAAAAAAAAAACAGAAGAAAAACAGTAATAATCTAAAATATTATTATTCTTTTTTAATATGCTTTAAATTATAATTTATTCCTGTAATACTTGATATCATTTATAATAATATTATTATATAAATTATGATATTTATATTTTTTATTATAATATTTAACTTTATTAACAACTTTAATATTAATAGTAAGTTAATAAGTGAATAAAACATTTAAAAGAACAGCATTTATTCAAAATACATTATGTATTACACTAACAGTCAAGTTTTTGAACAGTAAGATTTTTAATGTTTTTTTAAAGAAGTGTCTACTGCTCACCAAGCCTGCACCTTTATTAGATCCAAAGTACAGCAAAAACAGTAGAATTCTGAAATATTTTTACCATTTAAAATAACTTTTTCATTTGAACATTTTAAAATGTAATTTATTCCTGTGATTTCAGCTGAATTTTTACCATCATTACTTCAGTCACATGATTCTTCAAAAATCATTCTAATATTCTGATTTGCTGCTAAAAAAGTTATTATTATTATTAATTGTTATTGTTAAAACCAGCTGAATATATTTTTTTCAAGTTTCTTTGATAAATACAACGTTCAGAAGACTAGCATTTATCTGAAATAGAAATCTTTTGTAACATTATAAATGTTTTTATCATCATCATTTATAATCAATTTCAAGCATCCTTGTTAAAAAAAACTACTAATTTCTATTATCCCCCCCCAAAAAAAAAAAAAAGGTATAGCTTCAAATGGTATAGTGTATAATGTTACAAAAGGTTATTTCAGATAAATGCTGATCTTTCTAATGTATTCAACTGCTTTAAATATTGACAATAAAAATAAAAATAATAATAATGTTTCTTAAGTAGCAAATCATCATATTAGAATGATTTCTGAAGGATCATGTGACACAGAAGACTGGAGTAATGATGATTTGCTCACAGGAATAAATTACATTTGAATAAACATTCAAATAGAAAGCAGTTATTTTAAATAGTAAAAATACACAAAAAATGTACACAAATAAATTACAATACAAGATGTAAAAAGAAAAAAAAAAAAAAAAAAAAAAAAAACTACAAGTAGTCTTTTTTTGTTTTGTTTTTTTTAATGAAAATAAGACTGAAACTATGCACAACTAAAATGAACTATAAACAAAATGAAAACACAAACGTAAAGCAAGATAATAAAATAATGTTATTTGAGATAAATGAAGACTTTAAATGCAAAACCTGAAAAAAAAAAGTCATCATTATGAGAGATAATGATGACTGCTCTGTAATTACTGCTTTTAATATCCTTTCACTTGTAAGTGAATGACAGAGATTCAATTCAGGTTAATAAAATAGAAGCTAAAAAAAAGTCTGTGACCATCATATACTACACGATTTTCTATAAAATCTGTTAAATCAAACCTGCATTCTGGGTCTGACATTCGGCAACTACCGTCACCTTCTCCAAACTGTAAATCGGGTGAAAACTCTGGGCAGAAGTCGTGTATAGGGCCCTATGACTTCCGCGATGCGTAAAACATTGACGGAATCGCGGAATCCAGCTGTAAAAACGGAATTTACTGAATAACATGGAATGCCATGGAATTTGTCAAAGTTTGAATTAATTAATCAAAAGTAGGTCATTACACTTATATCAAACTGCAATATGGACTAGTATCTGTAAATATTACGCCGCAAAAATACCATTTAAATGTGAATCCTGTATGTTCTGTGTGTCTCTGTTTTAATGAATTGAGCAGACAAGCAGATTTGGAAACAAACATTATTTTTTAGGGTATAATCACACAACATTTCTTCCATGTTTTAATTTTAATAGTAAATTCCCCTTTGTTTGCCAAAAAAAGAAAAGTTTGCTTAATTTTCAGTAATTAAAAGATAAATTAAATGAATGTTTTATGGGTTAAAAAAAAAAAAAAAAAAAAAAAAAAAAAAAAACTTTCATAAGGGTATTTTAAGAATAAATTAAGTATGCATTCAAATAATTAAACATGCTAAAACAGAATTTGATAACAATAAAACATGGTGAGAAAAAAAAAAACATTTCATAGGGTCCTAAACATGTCATTTTTGTTAAACCTTTATTAAATTAATGTGTAATTGTATGTGTTTCATGATTTTAATTAATTAGACATCTGGTTAACAAAATTGAATTTACTATTAAAAAGGAGTTGAGAAAAATTAAAACGGAAAAAAACGGAATCCAGAAAAATTAAAACGGAATTTGGAAAAAAATAAAACGGAATTTTGGAAAAAATAAAACGGATTTCATAGGACCCTACGTGTAGCGTGTTCCAGCCTTTAATCAGATTCAAATTCCTGCACCTCAATCAGAGCTGTAGATCTAGGCGGGGGCCAAAGACCACAGCTCACATGCTCAGACAAGCCCACCGCACGCCTCTCACCTGCACACGCTGGACCAGCAGCAGAGACTGGGTGTCATTCTGGTCCGCTTCCAGGATCAGGTCTGTTAGCTTGTGAATGATGACATCCAGGGGACCCTGCTCCTCTAATGGCTGACTCAGGTCAAGCTGCAGAGGAGAGAAAGGTGAAAGGTCACCATTTACACTCACAGCATGAATCTAAAGCAGGGCTGACAAGGGCAAAAGTCAATGATGTTAAATAGCACTGAGGTTAATACAGATTAACACCACATGTACTGAACAAATTGATGTTCACCGACTCTACTGTCCGTGCGTCCACAGAAATAATAATGCATATGATATAAGAATATGATTGTAGAATGTGAGTTCAAGAAAAACATCATGAAACAAACTGTAAAACAGCATTAATTGGAAAGTTCACCTAAAAAATAAAATACTCTCATTCTGTATTCACCCTTGTGTCATTTTAATGCAATTACTTTCCCAGCTGTTCACCTTCACGGACAAAACCAACTGTTTTCCATCTGTGACCGATTTGTGCAAATCTTTTTGACTGACTCATTAAAACTGTTTCCTGTTCAGTTCAATCAAGCAGTCAATATGTGTGTGTTTTTATCAGTATTAGAAAAAAAAACGGAAACCGTTTTGAATAAGAAATTGAATTTCAACTCCACTTTCCCTTTCATTAAGTAAAAGATTAAACGAGTGGCATGTTTAAAATTAATCTCCACAATAACCCTTACATTAAAAAAAAAAATTGCAATAGACTATTTATAGCTGAGAGCTGTGGGGACACAATCTATTTCCTTGTATGGTTGAATGTTTAAACCCATCTGACTTTTAAAGTGGCCGTTTATTTAGTTGTTTTTCCCCTTCCACTTTATTTCCAGCACCCGAGTGGTCAGGCATGGATGTCACGAGCACCTCCTGACTACACGGAGCTCAAATCCCAAGGTGCTGATGTGCTGACAAACCTGTTCTGCCTCTGATAATCTCATGCTTACTGTACACAGACAGGCCGTTCCACCACAAGCCTTACGCGGACAGTGGAAACACACCCCTGACAGTTTCCTGTTGTGTGTTTGTCCCTGCTAAGCAAGGTACAACAACCACAACTCTGACAGCTTGTTGGCTAAACAGCAGCTCCTCCTTCACACAGAGGGGCTATAACGTAACAGGAGACAGATCTCAATTATAGAATATACTACAGAGATACTTATAATACTTCATAAAAGACAGGTGGTGGAAAATCGATACAGTGATATAATCAGATCAGATCAGTTCTTACCAGTACAGGTATTTCATCATACATTTATGAGGAAATCTCATCTCAACTGCTGCACTGTATAGAGTGTTGTACAGTGAATTTTACATTTAAAAGGCAGAGCTTTGTTTGCAGTCCGCTGGCTCTGGACCAATAAACCAATCATAAGTAGCACGGGTATATTTGTAGCAATAGCCAAAAGATACATAGTATGGGTCAAAATCATCGATTCTTCTTTTGCGCCAAAAATCATTAGGATATTAAGTAAAGATCATGTTCCATGAAGATATTTGGTAAATTTCTTACCGTAAATATATCAAAACTTAATTTTTGATTAGTAATATGCATCGCTAAGTACTTTATTTGGACAACTTTAAATGCAATTTTCCCAATATTTAGTTGTTGTTTTTTTTGCACCCTCAGATTCCAGATTTTCAAATACTTGTATCTAGGCCAAATATTGTCCTGTCCTAACAAAGCAAAGCTTATTTATTCAGCTTTCAGATGTTTCATTAACAATGAAAAAGCATTTCACATTAACCAAAGCTGCTTAAAAATATAAAATATATTCTGGAATATATATTATTATTATTATTATTAAATTTTTAAGGTATTTTCATTTTACACATTAATAAATAAAAATGAATATTTTGGCTTTATTTTAATTGATACATATTATTGATAACTGTCCTTCACACCCAAACAGTTTTGCTTTAAATAAATGTGTCATTAACTTATTTCTTCATTTTTGTCTTAAATTGTTTTTAGTTGTCTTATTTTTGTCACAGACACTAATCACTGCCCAATAATGTGCAGTGCATAGTAGAGGTCGACTGATATGCGTTTTTCAGGACCGAAGCTGATACCGATGAAGCAAGACCGATAACCAAAATTTCAAACCGATATATATGTCTGGTGTAAAATGAACATTAAATGTCAAAAGTAAGAATAACAAGGCCTCTGACAAAAAAAAAAAAAAAAAAAAATCTTTAAATGCTTTAAAATGACTTTAATGGCAAATCAGTTTTGAAAATGACGATACCAATTACCGTAAAAATGCTTAATATTGGTGCCCATAATCATCCAGATCGACTGTTTTTGCCACAGTTGAGAAAATTATGATTCTGTAAGTCATAATAATGAGAAACTTTCTCATAATTATGACTTAGTATCTCATTATGTTGAAAAACTTTCTCATAATGAGTTAAAAAGTGAAATAAATCTTGCAATAATGAGAAACTTTCTTGTAATAATGAGAAACTCATAATAAGAAACTCTCTCGTATCTCATTTCTTCATATCTCATAATAAATGAAAAACATTCTCATAATGAGATACTTCCTCGTAATAATGAGAAACATTATTACTATAATAGATACTAAGAGATACTAAGTCATTATCACAAGATACTAAGTCATTAATGATCAATATAGTCAAAAATGAAACTCTCGTTATAATGACAACATCTCATAATAATGAGAAACTTTTTTGTAATAAGAAACTTTCTCGTAATAATTACTTTCTTATTACAAGAAAGTTTCTCATTATTATGGGATGCCATTATAACGAGATACTAAATCATTACTACGAGACATTCTCATTATTACTAGAGTTTCTCATTATTATAAGATGTTGCCATTATAACGAGATACTAAGTCATTACTAAAAGAAAGTTTCTCATTATTACGAGGATGTTTCTGATTATTATGAGAAATTAAGTCATAATTACGAGACAGTTTCTCATTATTATAAGTAAGGCTGTCAGTTAAACACGTCAACTTAATTAGTTATGCAAAAAATGTGATTCAAATATTTTAACGCAGTTAACTGGCCCCGCCCCAGACCTGTACATCATGTTATATTTCATATTGTTGACGGTCGACAAATATGATGCATAAATGCAGTTATGCCCTAAAATTCAAGATATTGGTGCAAAAAAAATGCCCCTGTATGTGTTTTGTCTCATATTTATCACACGATATCACACGGGCAAGAAGAGCAATGACACGAGCGCTGATTTCACAAGCTTAAATGTGATTTTATACAACAGTTCAATAACTAAGAAGTTGATATCGTGTTATATTTTAAACACTATATTATGTGTTTTTGCTTAATTTTGCAGAGAACATATATCTTTTGAAGCCACAGCAGAATTGTTGCACGTCTCAGAGCAACACAGAGGCGTTTAGTTTCTGAATGAATCTGTGTTTTAAATCGTGTGAATCAATGATTCAAAGGCCCATTTATAAAGAGAGACATTTACTTCATTCCTGAATATATCAGCCGTTTGAATGAATCGAATGAATAAATGACTCAAAGACATTTACCGCCACCTGCTTGCAGATTTAGTTTCTTATTTGGAGTATGATTTCATAAAAAAAAAAAAAAGTAATAGTAATAATAATAGTAATAATAGTAATAATATAGTAATAATAATAATAATAATAATAATAATAATACTGAGATGTTTCTCAAATTATCTTCTTTTATGTTCATAGTTTATGTAATCTTTCGTGTGTATTTTCACAGTCAAATTTATTTTGCGATTAATTAGATTAAATCAACACATGTAATTAATTTAGATTAAAAAATTTAATTGACTGACAGCCCTAATTATAAGATTTAATTAATTATAATCATTTAATTATAAGTAATTATAATAAGATACTAAGTCAATATTATGACAAATTCTTATTACGAGAAAGTTTCTCATTATTGAGATGTTAAGTCACTATAACGAAACTAAGTCATTATTACAAGAAAGTTTCTCATTATTATGACTTACTTTATGACTATTTTTTCTCAACTGTGGTGGAAACAGGCTTTCTTAAACGACCCACACAGATAACCATAAAAAAAAAATGTTTAATATCGGTGCCAATAATATCGGTCGACCCCTAGTGCATAGAACTTTTCAATACTTCTTCAACGGTAATCTATTGAACCATGTTATTCATGATGCTGAGCACCACTTCCTTTTCTCCATTCACTTCTGTGTAGACACACACAAACAAATAAGTTATTCATGATGCTTTACACCATCCAAGACACAAGTAACAAAACACCAACGTCTGTCTGCTCGCTACTCAAGGCGCTACATGACCTGTTACGTCCGTCTCTGCTTTAAAATGCCTTTCAATATCTCATATTCACTTAAATGTCACTGAGACAGAAACCACAAGCAGCCAAACTAAATTTATAAGCATATAAATAACCAATTTGAATCTATATCTATTGAAAGCATGTCAGATTCCTCCTGTCATTATAAAAACATCCCGAGAGCTAATGGTAGAAATGAGCAGGCAGAGGTCAGAGACTGACCCAGCACTGCACCAATGACTCATGTTCGCAGATGGCTGCCGGGGGAGACGTGCGGAATAAGAACCCGAAGATGAATTTAGGTGAGCTGTTCAGCCAGTTACATCTAAAGCTGTCATTCAGAGTTAAAATCATCAGGTCGAGAGATGATCGGAAGCAGCAGCAGCTTCTTTGAAAGCGTTAATGACCACAGAAAGAAAAAAAAAAAAAAAAACCACAAGGAAGTGCATTTCTGCCTGGGTGAGGCCGATTTGTTAGCGGTTACCCATTTGGAGCATCTACTGTTATTTGAAACACAAATTAAGATGTTTTGAATAAAACCTAAAAGATTTCTGTTCTTTGAAAGCACATTCTACTAAAATTTAAATGTCTTTATGCATCGTCAAATTTTGATGGAATAAACTTTCAAATTTAAAATTTTTTAAAAATATATCTTACATTGCACATTGCAGATGAACATAACTTCAGGATTTTTGGGGTGAACTATGCTTTTAATAAATTGAAGCTGAATTGAATATTAGATTTAAATAGTGTCATTTCTGACATCCGTTTGATTCAAAAAATATATATACAGTAAACCATTCTATTTGTTGCAACTACAGTAAAATATTCTGCCGAGGCAGGGGGTAAATGTATCCCTGCTGATGTCATCACTTTAATCTTCCCTCATTCATGTTTGATGGATCCATTTTAGAAAATAAGTGGGGAATTAGAATAAAAGCACACTGAGAAGATAGATAAGCACCCTAGAGTCTGTATCTCTGGGAATAATGTGGAGCACATAAAAATGACCAGAGTAAATGGCTGAAACCACGATAGAGGGCCTTGACTACTTATTCATCACATTATGCCCATACAAATGCATCAGTCAAAAGAAAAAAAGAACCTAGAGGATTCTTCATGGACCAATGCATTTGAGAGGAACAGGAAATGTTTTTCACCCTAATGGAGTCTCTCACCCTCAAAGCTGGAGGATTAAACATGAATCACGTAGCGTTTTGTAGGGAAATGAGCCTGATGAAGTCATTGTGCAGGTTAATGTGGTTACATGTATTACACCAGTATTACTGGATTACACAGACATAACGAGACTGGCCAACCAGTACAAAAGAGGAAGAGAGATGACGAGCATTATTACAACAACATTAAAAATCTTGACTGAGGTGTGTTTTGTTACATTTGATTTCACAAACTGTCCTTGGTAATACTGTAAAACTTTCAAAGAAAATGTCAAATATACTGGAGCCGCATTAAATTTGAGAATTATACATTGACACGATGTACAATAGAGTGAACGGTGACTAGCAAGTGCTTTAGCAGTAACAACAGGCTCTCCCGGGTCCTGTCTGGTATTACATTTTATTTATTTAGGGGGCACTGTAAGCCTACTTGTAATAAAATGAAAGTAAAACACACAAATAACATTAAGATACTTGTGTTTCTGAATAAATAATGCAATAACTGATGTCATAAAATCAAGTTTTGATTTGAAGGTCAAAAGCTGTAGTTTACAGTAAAAATCACAAACATGACTATTAAACATGACTAAACTATTTTATATAAAGTACAGATATACTTATTAACGTGTAGTATATTTTTTCAAACGGATTGTGAAAACTTAAATACAGGGAGATCAAAAAGAATTTTTAGGGCTGTCAAACGATTCATCGCATTTAATCGCATACAAAATAAAAGTTAGAGTTTGCCTAATATATGTATGTGTACTGTGCATAGTTATTATGTGTATATAAATGCAAACACATTCATGTATATATATATTTATTTATATGTTTTTTTTTTAAATAATTTTTATATTTGTTATATATGAATACAAATATTTTGTACTTAACATACTTCTCTCAAATATATACATTCATTTGTGTGTATTTATATATGCATAATACATACATATATAATTACACATAGTACACGCACATATATTAGGCAAACTCAAACTTTTATTTGTATGCAATTAATTGTGATTAATCGTTTGGCAGTCCTAATTTTTACAACTCTTTTGCTACAAATGTTAAATCTACAAATAACATATTAAGGTTAAGGTCTGAGAGGGGAAAATAATAATAATAATAATAATAATAATAATAAGCCAAAGCATTGATTTAAAAAAAAAAAAAAACTGTTTAAAAATAAAGTTATTTTCAAAGCTTTCAATGTAATCTCATTGTAAAAAGAACTTTATTATTGTTTATTTAGTTTTTCAAAGTTGTTTTTGTTCAAAACTAACCAAAATTTAAACAACAACAACAAACAAAAAACTGTTCCAAACACACTAAAAAAATAATAATAACTTTCATAATAAAATTCATAATTTGCACATTTTAATTTTGTAACACATTTTAGGTCAATTTTACTGCTACTGCTCTGTACAATCTACTTACTATTGAAATTAACAGTCATAAAGAAATTAAGTAAATATGACGTAATTATATATAATTTCACTTATATAATTAAGTAAAATCTACTTACCTAAGTTAAGTACATTTAACAAAGAAAATAAGTAACTTTAGCTTGGCCAGTAAAAAAGTACTTTTTACGTAGTCAAAGCTTACTTGGCAATACTTTGATTTTACTTAATATAGCACCTAATAAACCATGCTTTTAAAGTGCATGTAATAGTCATTTAACAACATATTGTGTTGATTTGTTTAATAGTAGAATAGTGCCACATAGTTTAAGTGAAAGTTTGTGTACTTAAAAGCAGGAGGCTGTTTTGAGACTTTGTGTAACTGAATGCTAATGTGTAATAGTTCTGCTCCCTTACGTAGTCAAAGCTTACTTGGCAATACTTTGATTTTACTTAATATAGCACCTAATAAACCATGCTTTTAAAGTGCATGTAGAAACATCCAAGTAAATTATACAATAGATATAGCCACCATATTGGTAGACACCATATTTACATAAACAGTACACAACACATGATGAAGGTAACATCCTAAATCGAACAACAAAAACAATTATAAAACTGTATACATACAGCTGGAAAACAGGGGGGGGATCTATCTGGAGGGCTGGTGTCCTGCAGAGTTTAGCTCTAACCCCAATTGACCATATGCAAAGAACATTCTTTGGAACTTCTGCATAATGATAAGCCAGCTCGTAAATTTCCGGTGTGGCTCATTTTATATGTGCTATATATAGGTGGAGACTCTTGAGACTACTCTCCTGCCTCATTCTTATCAGAAACTGAGAAAAATAATAATTGCAACATCGGAAATAATGATAACGGCACGAACATTATTTACCAACATATAATTTAAATTCTGAGCCTGGTAATCCCAGGAGAGTACATAGACACATAGATGTACATTTAAATGCTGACAGCTAAACACTGTCATAACTGCTTAATAGGGATGCACCGATACCGATACGGATATCGGGCCCGATACTGAGCTCCTGTACTAGTACTCGTTAAAATGCCCCGATACCAAATGCCGATACCACACAGCATGTGACAAGTGCATATTCAGGCTTTTTTTTACTAGTGGGTGCAGGACACAGTTTATGATAATGTGAAAAATGTCTGATAATGTGAGAAAAGATATCTGAATAAATTTTGGTCTGACTGTATCTATTTGATAAATGAAGTTAATTAACAAACATTATACATATTCTTGCAACATTGTTTGTTAATAGTCATTTAACAACATATTGTGTTGATTTGTTTAATAGTAGAATAGTGCCACACAGTTTAAGTGAAAGTTTGTGTACTTAAAAGCAGGAGGCTGTTTTGAGACTTTGTGTAACTGAATGCTAATGTGTAATAGTTCTGCTCCCTTTTTCTTAAGTTGGGTGTGTTAACTATACACCACTTTTCATTTCCTTTATCTGGTTGTGTTTACATTTTGTCTAAAGTGATGACATTGCCTTTTTTTGTTAAAACCAAAAAGATGTGTATATTTTTTGCTTGGAATAGCCTTCTGTTAAAAAAAATTGTATTCATCCTTACTATAGGCAAAAAATTAAAGTATCAGGTATCGGTATCGGGACTTGGTATCGGCAAGTACACAAATCGGTATCGGTTTGTAAAAAAGTGGCATTGTTTCATCCCTACCGCTTAATCTAATGTTAGCAAGCTAGAGATGCTTCTCTTCAACGGCATCTTAATAGTATTCTTGATAATCAATTAGCTGTGCGGTAAAATTCACTTCAAAGATTCACTTTTCATTCATGAAGACGATATGAAAAAATGCTTTTTCACAGAAAACAACTTTTTAAGATGAAAATTACATGAAATTACCCATATAACTAGAAGATGGCAGTAGGATCACTCACTGGCTGCAGCTGCTATTTCAACTCATATAGTATTTTCACATCTTGCTTTTTGATTTATTATAAAATTACTAGTATAACAAATTTTAGTACTTTTACCGCACTGAAGTATATAGTATAGCAAGTGCAGAAACTCAATAAAATAAATAAATAAGTTCAGACACAAACAGCCTATAAAGGTGAATTAGTTAAATACTTATATATAGTTTACTACAAATTAAATAAGTTAAAAATTAACGGTATAGAATTAAATAATGCATTTAATATGAATCAATATGAATTTGAAATATTTTAGATTTAATTTAACAACTACATCTTTTTACATAAATTTAATAACATATAAATAGCCTACATTCAACCAACACAAACTTGTTAGTGCTGTAGTTTTGTTACTCTGAATTTAGTCTGAATCATTTAAGACTAAGCTCTATTTTTGACATCGGCTTGTCAGGTGTTTCATCCTTCGGTTATTACTGTCAATCACATAAAACGACACGCATATTTAGCAGATTTACTCACGTATTTTTTTTTACACTCGCATTTATCTTTTTCGAAAGGGTATACATGGACGTTTGGTCCTCTTAGACCAGGGATGTCAAACTCCGGTCCTGGAGGGCCGCAGCCCTGCAGAGTTTAGATGCAACCCTAATTAAAAACACCTGATCCAACTAATCAAGTCCTTCAGGCTTAATTTAAAACTGCACAGTATGTGTGTTGGAGCAAGGATGGAACAAAACGCTGCAGGGCTGCAGCCCTCCAGGAACTGAGTTTGACTCCCCTGTCTTAGACAAACATAACTTTTCTTCGAATTGTGAATGGATTATGTAGCGAAAGCGAGCAAAGGACACTCCTATTACGACACAGTACAGTTGACTGGAAATGACTGAGCTGGCTTGTCTAAAACAAGGAAGTAATCCGTGCATATGGTCAATTAGACCCACCTGAACCACCTAATCAAGCTCTTACTAGAGTCAGGAGTGTTGAGGCAAGTTGGAGCCAAACGCTGCAGAACACCGGCCCCCCAGGACCAAGTTTGGGCACCCCTGGTTTAGCTTGTAATGTTTCCCGTGTTTTGCATTGCCTTGCCTTGCCTTCGTGTGTTTCTTCCTCAGACTGTCAATGGAGTCCAATAATCCAATTTTCATTTTTTGTGTGAACTGCTGAAGTCAATAGAAGGTCCTTAAAAGTAGCATGTGCTCAAATGTGTGTGTGTGTGTGTGTGTGTGAAAGAGAGAGAGAGAGAGAGAGTGTGTGTGTTTGTGTGTGTGGTAAAGGCAATTCCAAGTAGCCTATACTGGGCTATTTATTCACCAGAGACTTCTGCTTTTGTTTTTCCCACACTTAAATAAAAAGACGTGAGGTCGGCCTCAAGGGACTGCTTGCTTTTTAGATATTTGCAAGCATTGATGTGACCCCCGATTACAGCAAATGTCAAACACACAGAAGAAAACTGATGACGTTGCTTAAAGCAAACAAGGTCAAACGACAGAACTCAGAATCAAACATTTTCTACTGTATGTGGCTGCTAGGTGGTTACTTCAACAACAGGATATTGTCTTATTTTCAACAAGTATTACTGAGAACTCGTATTAGTGGGGGAACACGTAACGTCACTATAAGTTATCTCTTTTGCACTGTAGGTTAAGGAAGTCAAACATCTGATTTTAGAGACTAAAAAAATAGCATGTTGTTCAATTGTAATGCTCGTGCGAAGTGAGAGTCTGTGATCTTTAATGTCTTTAAAGGATCTTCAAAAGTTTGGTGAAACACAATGTTCGTTGTACTGGCAAGGATTTTGCTGTGGTCTCACTGTGAAAGTAACGCTTACCAGACCTTGGGTTTGTTGAATGTTCAAATATCAACATTAGCATGCTTAGCCAAAACCAATGAGAACAATTTGGGCTTTACTATCAAAACAGTATCTCTAACGACAACAAGCTAACCACACTTTCTGCTTTCAAAAACAAACCAAACAGAAAAAGAGACAGAAATATTTTGTGTTTAGCACTTTTCAGTACTAAACACCTGCTCAATCTCCTAGGAATTGGGAACAGAGCTACAGCCAGTAAGATTATCAACAGGCCCTACGCATTTCATTCAAATATTCAGTTCATCTGTCTACCGTAATACGCAAACAGCTGCATACCCGACACATCTTTCTACTTCTACTGTAAACTACTACAAAACGTTCTTCCTATAAACCTTTCAAGACAGATCTATAATTAACACAGTGGTTGTTAAAGCTTGCTATATACCAGAAGTCCTAAGTCTGTGTGATTTTAGCTTTATTTTTAATGTGTTTAATAGATTAGCATTAGTGCCTGCTCACTTTTTCAGCAACCTCTGCTCTGAAAGTATTTTTCTTATCCACCTTTTTTTTAACATGGAAGTTAGCCTATAGGTGAGACTTCCGGTTCATTAACCTACGGTACTACGGTACAACGGTAAAACTGTTTGCACTACAAACCAGTGTGTTCATAATTAAATAATACATTAATTTAAAATGGTAAGACACACCAATTGTAAGCAGTAAAACGAGTTGCATGAGACCAAAAATAGCTGGATGAGACTGGAAGCCAGAACCATAAAATGTACAAATGGACTTACAAAATAAGTTGGATAGGGATTTCTTATAGGTCTCTGTTAACGCATTATATATATATATATATATATATATACACATACACACACTACCGTTCAAAAGTTTGGGGTCAGTACATTTTTATTGTTTCTTTTTTTTTTTTTTTTTTTTTTTTTTAAGAACTTAATACTTTTATTCACCAAGGATGTATTAAGTTAATAATTAAAAGTTTATTAAAAGTTCATAATAAATAATTTACATTGTTATAAAATATTTATATTATGAATAAACACTGTACTTTTTAAACTTGTTATTCATGAAAGAATCCTGAAGAAAAAAAAAAAAAAAAAAAAAAAAAAATCACAGGTTCCAAAAAATATTTGGCAGCACAACTGTTGATATTGTCCAACATTGATCATTCTAATAATAAATCCGCATATTGGAATGATTTCTGAAGGATCATGTGACACTTAAGACTGGAGTAACAGCTGATAAAAATTCAGCTTTTCATCACAGGAATAAATTCTATTTTAAAGTATGTTAAAATAAAAAACATTATTTTATATTGTAAAAACATTTTGCAATATTACTGTTTTTTTTTTCTATATTTTTAATCAAAATAAATGCAGCCTTGATGAGCATAAGAGACTTCTTTAAAGACTATTACAAGTCTTACTGACCCCAAACTTTTGAACGGTAGTGTATATATATATATATAATTATTTATTTATTTTTTTTTTTTTTAATTAATTACTGTGATGTCGTTCCAAACACATAAGACCTTTGTTCATCTTCAAAACACAAATTAAGATAATGTTTGATAAAATCTGAGAGCTTTCTGACCCGACACAGCCGAGGGGCCATTTACACAATAATGTTTTCAGACAAAAACAGGAAACTTTTTAATGCATTTTGTCTGTTGGATTACACAAATTACATAATCTTGAAAACTGTTTTCAAAATGCAAGATTTTGAAAAAGCCACCATTATCGTTACCGTGTAAACACCCAATACGGGATTCTTTGAAAACGGTGGCATCATTTGCGTGCATAATATGTGTTAGGTATGTAGATATGCGCAGTAGGGATGTGCGGAATACTTGTATAAATTTTATTTAAAAAGTCCGATACTATCATTTTGATCAATTTGGTATTTCATATGCTGCTGTTCCGAAACAGGTAAACATGACAACAGAATAACGAGATGGATCATCAGTAAATAAAGAGAACAGTAACAGTAATAAAGTGAAATATGGCATTATTTTGCATACAAAACAGATGATAAAGGCAAACTAACTGAGGCAACACATCAAATCTTGCCAAGCATCTGTCACTTGCTCATCCTGATCTTTACCGCAAATTTCAGATCAACAGGTGAGGGCATCATTCATCATTCAAATATTGAGGTTTAATTAATTTTTATTTACAATTGATCAACACATAACTTACCTAAGATGTGATGCAGAGTAAACACGAAAGCTCAAATGTGCGTGTGAGACACGCTAGAACCAGTTTAGCTTTGGTCACATAATATTTGCACTTGCATTTCAAACAATCAAATATTAATTGAATTTGAGTTTTGCTATATTCATTTTAGTATCAATAATATGAAGGTAATGTTTCCGCCGTGCCACCGACCGCTAATATGAAGCAGCTGAGAAAGTGACATTTATATTTAATGCTTTTTATTTGGACATCTGAGTCTGAAATCTGAAAACAATCAAAGAGAGAGAGAGAGAGATAATGTGTTTTTGAATACTCTCTGTTAGACTGTTAGAATAACACTTTACAGTAAAGCAACCTTTGTTACAAAATGCATTAGGTAAGATGACCTAACAGTATTACAGCACTTATTAATCTAGGTCAATAATTAGTTATAAATGATAAATGAACTAATACATGTTTAGTACATTACTTACTAAATTGTTTTCAATTCACATATCTCTTAAGTCTGGTTATTTGTCACCTATGGTATCGATTTAGTATCGATACCAAGGTATCACATTCTGGTATCGTACCGAAGCCAAAATTATGGTATTGAGCCATCCCTAATGCGCAGTCGATTTTACCTCCCTACAGGTACTGTTTACTAACTAGGTGACAGCAGCAACTACTGGGCTGGCATACGGATTTCGCGGAAAAGTGTGAACGCTTTGCAAACGCTGTCGTGTATATGTAAAACTTTTTACAAACACAAGGGAAAAATGTTTTGTTTTTTCACTACATCTTCGTCGTGTAAACATAGCCTGACACGTTCAAGTAGAGCTGAAGATCTTTGTCCCCTCGGGTTCGGGTTTAATTTATATCATTTTACACGGGCTCAAGCGAGAAGGGTATAACTGCAGCCTGAAGATCTCCAAATGGGGGCGGGAACTCCAAAATAGGTCGTGGCTTCCACCCATTGACAGCCAGGCACATGACACCCATGCACAGTTTTTTCCCCCAATCCACTTCAGTGCAAACTCCACCCCACAGCCGCTTCTAAAGGTTTTATTGGTTGTGTCAATCACAGTGTTGATTTCCTACACTATGCTACAAACAATGCTAACCCCTAAACCTACCCCACACCTTACCCTAACCTTAACCAGTGAAATTGACTGCACGGTGGGATTGGCGCTGAATAGCGTGACAGATAAACAGTTAGTACGAATTTGCGATATGAGATCGCGGGACGTTCCGTAATTCCCCAGCCGGACCTCACCGGACAATGGGACCTTTTTAGTTACACTCAGCATCACTACACCCTCCTACCCTGTGAATTTCAAGTCCCGGCATGCCCCCGTTTCTTAAAACAAAGCGACGGAGTAAAACCTTTCCCATGCGCTGCGGCTCATGTTGGTATTATTCTTTTATTAAATTTTAGCTGCTGTTCACCGTCACATTGAGGCCGTATTGTGGAGAGAAGTGGCGAAGCAAATGCCACTGAGCCTTTATCTTAAATTTCATTATTGCCAAATACCCATCTTAATTTAGAATTTATCTTAATTTAATTTGTTAAGAAAGACTCATTTTTATTGGCGTGTTGGCCTATTTATAGGCTAAGTGTATGCCTAGGCCTATTTAGAGTGCTGAGATGTTACAGAGGACTTATGTTATTTCTTTGTTCCAACTTCCAAGTGGCCTATAGCTGTGTGCTTGCACACATTTGAATAATGTCGGGCTATAAACGGGTTCAGGCATTTAAAAAGCTGTCAATCAAAATGTACTTGTCTGGCTCGAGCCCTGTCGGGCCTAACTTTTAAGGCCCAACTACAGCTCTATGTTCAAGGCCCAGAAATGTAGTAAGGACATCTTTAAAATAGTCCATGTGACATCAGTGGTTCAACTGTATGTAAATGCCTTTTCCTGTAGTCTGTTGCCTTTTAATTAACAGAGTGTCTATTTAAACAAAGTGCAAACATGCCACCTTTTTGGTAGGTGTATCTGAGCAGAAGATATGCTAAGATGCTTTGTTTACTTTGCTGTGTCTCTGGAGTGCAGCAGGCATGAGTAACTAGTGAAAACAGGGAATGGAGTTTAAATAATATGGACACTGAATGAGCCAAGTGGAATAGGCTGTAGCTAAATGAAGTTTAATTTATTAGGGCATTCGTCGTGTGGAATGGATTTCACTGATGGCACTCTGAAAAGTGCATGGACATATTCGCTGAATTAAAGAGGGTAAAAGAAGCACTGTGAATGACAATTTTAATGAAAACCTAACAGTGAATGGATAACTATGAACTTAAAGATGTTGTTTGTTTACATAGAAACAACATATTTTATGTTTATTGCAATATGCAATCATTTGAGAATGTTTAAGGAAATTAAAGGGGTAGGTCACCCAAAAATTTAGATTCATCCTCCACTTGTTCATAGACTGTAGGAGGTTTTTTTTTCTTCTGTTGAGCACAAAGGATGACAATGTTTACAGGTGACTCTAAACATTGTATTTTTTTTTCCATACTTTGAAAGTCAATGGCTTCCGACAACTGTTTGGTTACCAGCATTCTTTAAAACCTCTTCTTTTGTGCTTAACAGAAGAACTCTAGTTAATATAGTGTTAGAGGAGGGGCCGTGCTCAGTGGCTATAGTGTGTCATCGAGATTTCACATTTCAAGCCCGCCCAAAAAAATCCTGAACACAAAAAGGGTGAAACACGGTCTAATAGTACTCCACAATTCAGTTCTACATAGTTCACAGTCTATAGTTTTCAGCAATATATTCTCTAGCATTAATGTGTTCAGAAACAATTCTCTGAATTGTCTTTACACAGACTATAACACCCTTGCAGCTCCCAGTTGGTCTGTCTTTTAGGTTTATGATGTACTGTTATTGTTTAAAATCAATTCTCCTTTGAAGAAAATAAATGGGATTTTTAAGTCCAGAAGCCAGCTGTTGCACCCTGTTGCTGAACTCCAAGGGAAGTACTACTCTACTAGGACCCTTTGAAAATTAATCTTTTCCCAAATTCTGTTTTTTGCATTTTAATTTTTCTGGACTCCTTTTTAATGGTTAAATTAAATTGTATTATCCAAAAGCATGTCTAATTAATTAAAATCATGAAACTTAAACTATTTAACATAGATTTAATAAATTAAAGCAATTAAAAACAATTTAAAATAAATGTAAAAGTTAAACAAAGATTACTTGCTTAGGGCCCAATGAAATGTTTTATTTTTTCCCACTTCATGTTTTATTGTTACAAATTCTGTGTTTTAGCATGTCTAATTATGAATGCATAAAAACAAGTTTAATTTATTTTTACAATAGCCTTATGGAATGTTTTAATTTAAGTTATCTTTTCACTAATGAAAATTAAACAGATTTTATATTTTGGCAAATAAAGGGGATTTAGTATTACAGTTAAAACGATGAAGAAATATTATATGATTATTCCTTAAAAAAAAAAAAAGGTTTTAATAATTGTAGTAGTACTATTACATACATTCTGCTGGACAATAGTCATGTAATTCTGCCACAATGTCTTGAATTAAACCGAACTTTTATTTTGACGGGTTGCCGTAAATGCCGCTATGTTATGACGCTAGTTTTACTCAAATGAAAGAGTCAAATGTTCATGAAGTGACTCTCAGAGCAGTTCTGGAGACGTTGCTCATGTATTTATGTCCTCATTTAGTGAGACGACAGAAGCTGAAAACACAGCGAGTGTCACTCGTGCAGAGACATACAGAAAATGCAGGATTTATATTTAAATAGTCTTTTTGCAGCTTAATATTTACAAATACTAGTCCACATCGCGATTTGATTTAAAGGAGAAGTTCACTTCCAGAACAACAATTTACAGATAATATGCTCACTCCCTTGTCATCCAAGATGTTTGTTCTTTCTTCAGTTGTAAAAAAGAAGTTTTTTGAGAAAAACATTCCAGGATTTTTCTCCATATAATGGACTGATATGGTGCCCCGATTTTGAACTTCCAAAATGCAATTTAAAAATAATACAATTCATATACTTTTTAATGTCAAACGCTCATTTTGTCTTACTCTTCCTGAACTCTGTGTATTCTAGCTCATGACAGTTAGGGTATATTGCCCGTATTTTCTCCCTCTCCTTCAAAATCGCCCTATATCCCTGTTTTACCTTTTTTGTTAAGGGTGTTTGATCTTCTTTGCACGTTCACTTTGCAAAGACTGGGTCGGTACTTCTGCAGCGATGTAGGATGATTTTGAAATCCTTTTTGAAGTTGAAGTTAAGAGTTTTTCGACATACAATGACTGTCTTGTGCCAGAATACACAGAGTTCAGGGAGAGTAAGACAAGACGAGCGTTTGAGATTAAAAAGTATTTAAATTGTATTTTTTTTAATGATAATAACTGCTCGTTTCGCTAGATAAGACCCTTCTTCCTCAGCTGGGATTGTTTACAACCGCATTTGGGATCGTTTGAAGCCACATTTAAACTGCATTTTGGAAGTTAAACACGGGGCACCATGTCAGTCCATTATATGGAGAAAAATCCTAAAATGTTTTCCTCAAAAAACACAATTTCTTTACGACTGAAGAAAGAAAGACATGAACATCTTGGATGACAAGGAGGGTGAGTACATTATCTGTACATCTTTGTTCTGGAAGTGGACTTCTCCTTTAAGTGTACTGACCCATTTTTGATTAATCCATCAAAACTTTTGTGTGGCGTCCCACGATAGTTGATTGACATGAGCGTTTTACCTCAGATCAGTTGTAACAGTTCGACCTCCATTGTTTCGATGCCGGAGCAGGGATGTAAGTTTGACAAGAATATCTCAGATTGAGCGATTGAGGTGTTGTGTTGCAGGATGTAATAATGAACATAGTGGTCGTCATTTACTCCCGACATCTGAGCCGCTGAAGATGCAGTGGATTACATTTGTTTGTGAAGGGAGTGCATCTCCCGATCTACATAAATGCGTCTAGGTTCGCGCAAATCATTCGTGATCCAGCTTCACTTACAGCCCTGGTGAAAAAACCAACATATGCTGGTAGGTATGATTTGATGCTGGTTTAAGCTGGTCCTTTGCTGGTTTATGCTGGTCTTAGCTGGTCATGTTGCAGGTCAAGGACCAGCATGAACCAGCAAAGGACCAGCTTAAACCAGCATCAAAACATACCTACCAGCATATACTGTTTTTTTTTTCACCAGGGAGCAGAAGTGAGTATAAGGGTTTTTTTTTATGAATCTCTGCTATCGCTTTTCCTAATAACGTGCTAGTTAGCAAGTTTCGTGGCTAAACGCGCTAAATGCGGCTAAAGTAAACAATCTCTCAGAGCAGTAGAGAGAAGAGAGGGGCGGGACAAGCAGAGCTCATTTGCATTTAAAGGAACAATCCCTCAAAATGAGATGATTTTTGCAGAGCTGATTTTGGCAAGGTAAAAAGGGTGTTGTGTTACACTACCACTGAGAATTTTTAACCAAAGTATATTATTAGCTTTTCATTAAGACCCTAAAGAATCATATCAACTAGTGGAAAATGGGCATCCAATGACCCCTTTAACTTTAACTTTTTTTTTTTAGGTGTTTGACTGTCAACAATGAAATCTGGCACCCGAACAGCATTGTATAAATTATGTTATAGCTAGCATTTGTTTTTGCTGGTGTAGAATGACCAAATGAGAGAATCATTTATTGTCACATAACTATCTCTGGTTTCCGAAACAAGAATTTTCTGAAAGGTATTTGAAGGAAATAAACAGGAAAAGGCGATGTTGTGAACTGTGATTTCAGTTTCTGATTTCACACATTAGATAAACATCTGAAACAAATGTAGTTGAGGTGACATCCACTTACCTGAACAACTTCTATTCCTCTTTTCCTGAAAGAAAGAAAAAAAAAAACATATATTATAACTTTTTGCTCATGCCACAGGTTTCAACAAAGCAATTAATCAATAAAAAGATATTAAATGTACATTTTTTAATTTAAGATACCATCATAGCAGATTACATTCTGACATAAAAATGAAGCCTGGATAAAAATATCTGTTGCCTAGCAACACAGAGTTGAGATGCAAAGAAACCCTGACTGGTCGTAGGAAGTGAATGGACACCATGGAAGCTAGTTTGAGCTATAAACCATCAACCTGCCTGAGCTGTTAGAAAAGCTTTACATTTAGACAACGCACAACAACAAGCAACTGTCACAAACCAAGCGCTAGTGTTAGAATTTACCTTAGCGTTTCTAGAGAAACAACACAACAAGTTGACACACAAGAATCACTACAGTTTGCCCTTAAGTTAAATATGTGCTGCATTTTACTTTGCTTTGTAGAGAGATCCTGAAACTGGAAACTGGTAAGGAAGCCCTTTGGATGAGTTTCTGGGGTCATTAGAAAGCCAGGCAACCATTTTCTAACATCTTCTAACGTCAGATTAGTCCACACCAATATCAAGATAATCATAAAGTGCATAACCCAGAGCTTATTTATTATTCTGTCAGGAAACATCATGAGTGGGTTTGTGGGAGCTATTTAAGTCTCAGTGCGAATGAACTTTCCTGTGTGGGTTAATTTATTATGGGAGGCAGATTATTTTGGTGGGTGATAGATTAAAAAAATATGTATTGGGAAAATGAAAAAACATCCAAAAATACCTATGAGTTTTAAGGGGTGGTTTTTACCCAGAACATCGGGTCCGTCAGATCAGACATGCCTCAACTCCTCCTGAACGTGGAGTATGCCGTCAAGATTACATTAAACTAAACAAGTGCCAGAAGGCGGGAAAGCATGACGTCCGTTGTGAAAGGGAAATAATAAAAAGTATTTTTTATTACTGACTGTATAAAACAGAGGTCCTTGGCTAATGTAGTCTGAAGGCACTTAAATGTCAACACTCTCTCAGAAACTGAATGGGAGTATCAACCAGTCCTTCCCTACCTCCTGGGGCTTTCACAAACGTAACATTTTGGCTGATGATTAATTGTGATACAAATGAGTGAGATGAATAAAGCAGACAGTGTAATTGCTAAAGGCCCCCTGTGGTTAAAAAAATTAAAAATAAATTAAAAATACTGTTGTTTACATGTCTATCAGGTGTTTTAGTATGCTTAAAAACACAGAATGTGCCAAATCATCAGTCAGCACCTCAATAAAACTGCAGTTTACTAAGGATAGTCTCAAACCGCAGCCTGTTTCCTAGTCACAAACATTTAACCAATCTTGTAAACACATGGGATGGGGATTTTCATATATGGTCAAAGGTTTCTATTTACAGCGTGTTTTTGCAGTGTTGAGCAATGTAGCCAATCACAAGCATATCTTTAATTTCTTGAACGCATGTTTAGGAGCGAAAGTTTAGGAGTGAATGTGGAGCAGGTCTGATCTGGTGCTAATTATCATATTTATAGAGCCACATACGCAATGAGGTAAGGAAGCAGAGTTAAATTCAAGAAATTTAGACAAACAAATTGTTTTCATGAAAAAAAAAAAGCTACCTGATGCTACATTCAAAAGTTTTAGGTCATGTTTTTTTTGTTTTTGTTTTTTTTCCTCAAATTGGTACTTTATACAGCAAGGATGCATCTGATCTAAATGGTCAAAATTGTAAAAAAATAAAAAAAATAAATAAATAAATAAAAAAAATTCCAAGAATGCTGGAAACAGTTCATCATAGATTCCCAGTTTTAATCAACACAACTGTGTTCAACATTGACAATAATCAGAAATGTTTTCAAAGCAGAAAATTAGCAAATTAGACTGATTTCTGAAGGATCATGTGACACTGAAGACTGGAGTAATGATGCTGAAAAAACAGGAATGAAATACATTTTAAAAATACATTAATACAACTTCTTTTTTTTATTATAATATTATTTCTATGGAAGCCTGTTTCACCACTGAATAAAAAATACAAAAACTTTTCTCAGAATTGCGTGATATAAACTCGCAAATGCAAGTTATAAAATCAGAATTGCGAGAAAAACTCAAATTTATATTTGCGAGGTTGTATCTCACAACTGTGACTTTTTTCCTCAGAATTGTGAGAGATAAACTCACAATTGCGAGTTTTAAAGTCCACTTTTAAGGGAAAAGACCAACCGATATGTTCTCAAAATTACGAGTTTATATCTCACAATCCTGATTTTATTTCTCAGAATTGTGCGTTTATTACTCAGAACTGCGTGTTTGTCTCATATTTTTTATTCAGTGGCAGAAACGGGCTTTCATATATTTCCCATATTATTTCATATATTATTGGCTTATATATATCATTGTTCATATAATTGTAATTGTTAAATTACATTTTCAAAATATATTAGAAACAGATTTTTTATTATTATAATTATAATTATAATTATAATTATATTATATTATGTTATATTATATTATATTATATATAGCTCTATAAATAATTATAATTATTACTATAATAATAATAATAATAATAATAATAGTAATAATATTTTCCATAATTTAATTATAAAAAAAAAATGAGCACAATAGACTTACTTCAAAAACATTTAAAAAAAAAAAATCAGTACAGTAGAGTATTTGCTTTGATTTATGGTGAGATATTCTACCAATCCATAATAAAAAACTGGGATAAAATGATCCAGAAGAAGGCAGTAAAACCTAACAGTGGTACTGTGTAAAACGAGACGTAGAGTTTTAGGACGTTGCTGGGTCGCAGTGACAGATCAAGGCCGCTGGATTTAGAGATACGGACATTTGAAGGTGCGGCTCCGATTTCACTGGTTTTATTCTATTATCTAAATGAACCAGAATACTGGAGAGAGAAAGCAAAACATAGTAAGCACAACTGCTTTTATTATGACGAAAATACGAACAAGGGTAAAGGAAACATTTCAATAGAACAATGTGCACAGTTTCAGACATTTTCCTCATGAAGGATACCTCATGAACCACCCAAGCTAAATTAATAATGTCACTTATACCAGATTGGTTTCATTTTGATTTTCTTAACTTTTAATTGCAGCAACAAGGGGTCAAAATATTTCTTGAATTGTGAAAAAGAAAAATCACAATTAAGGATGTAGGATATATCTGTGTCATACTGGTTATCAATAGTGGATATTTCATTGTGCACATGCATATTTTCATTTAATCTTTTTTTATTATAAAGTTAATCTGAAATAAATCTGTAATCTCTGTCAAATGTCGATACGGAGCATAACTAACACTTTTATGAAGGTAAATGTAACACTTTAAGACCCATTTAAAGAAGAGGTCCACTTCCAGAACAACAATTTACAAATAATTTACTCACCCCCTTGTCATCCAAGATGTTCATGTCTTTCTGTCTTCAGTCGTAAAGAAATTATGGTTTTTGAGGAAAGCATTTCAGGACTTCATTGGTGCCCCGATTTTGAACTTCCAAAATGTAGTTTAAATGCGGCTTCAAAGGGCTCAAAATGATCCCAGCCGAGGAAGAAGGGTCTTATCTAGTGAAACAATCAGTCATTTTTTTTCCGAAAAATATTTTTTTTTTATACTTTTTAAGCTCATGTAGCACAGGCTCTGGGATGCGCGTCCACGATGCTACGAATTAGTGACAGGTCGTTCTTCAACGATTCGTTCATTTTGAACGAATCTTTAATGTGACTCGGGAAGAACGAGTTGTCTCGGGGAGTGATTCGTTCAGTCGCACATTCGCAACATCCTATTAGGTTCTGTACTGGAATTAGTTCACCTGTTTCTGGGTTTTTCAAGTTGTTCATTCATCTTATGGGGCTGTCACGTGATGAACAAACGACTTACACCCGAAAACTTGTCAGATAAGAGGTGAGGTGAGCTAATCATAGACGAAAGACCCAGGCAAACAATCAATTAATCTTTTCTGTTTCTTATAGCATTATAGTTTTGTCTTGTTTGTAGTGTGATCAACATTTGTGTAAGCAGTAGATGTGTTAGAGAAGTAACACGTAACATTTTAATTAGATTTTGCTAAAATGAAAGAAAAAAAGATTCGTTCATTTTTCTGAACGAGCCTCAAAGGTCCGAGTCGGTAAAATGATCCAAACTTCTCATCACTACTACGAATCACGTCTACGTTCATCGTCTGTGTACTCCATCTTATTTTCTCCTACAACTTCAGAATCATCCGACATCGTTGTACCTTTTTGTTTGTAAACAGCGTTTGACATACTTGCACTTTCTTAGTCTTTGTGCATTTGCTTTGTAAACACTGGGTCTGTAGCTCCGCCTACGTTCGACGTGACCTTTTGACATGATTCAATAGTACGTAGCGTCATGAACGTGCAACCCAGAGCCTGTGCTACACAAGCTTTTGTGCTTAAAAAGTAAGATAAGACTCTTTTTCCTCGGCTGGGATCATTTAGAGCCCTTTGAAGCTGCATTTAAACTACACTAAACTACACTTTCTCCATTATATGGAGAAAAATCCTGAAATGTTTTCCTCAAAAACCATAATTTCTTTACCACTGAAGACAGAAAGACATGAATATCTTGAAAGACAAGGGGGTGAGTAAATTATTTGTGAATTGTTGTTCTGGTAGTGAACTTTTCTCCTTTAAGAGCAAGCAAAGAAAACTGAAGGACCAAATTGAAGGAAACAATACATCAACAAGTTTTCAAAATAAAAATGCCTATGGAGTACAAAATGAGTCAAAATACAATTTCCAACAAATCTCCATTACATTTTAATTCATTTTACTAAACTAAACTAAAACTTGGAAATAACTTTTACTGAACCTTCTAATAAAACTGCAACAAGTTTTGTCATTTTCCAGTGCAAATATCTAAAGATTCTTAAATCAAGACACAATGAGAACTAAAAATCACATCAAATAAGACACTGTCTTTTTTGAGAAATTGATCAAACCAGAGTGATTTTATATGATTAAAACAAAAAACAACAAACATCTGTCTGTGGGCTCAGAAAAATCAACTTAATTCACCTGACAAATGTTCTTGTTTTAAGCATAAAGTCCCTTCAAGTTCAATTTCTCAGAAAACAAAAAGAGGTCT